>NC_053436.1:45123425-45150699 GCF_007990345.1 Gossypium hirsutum | reverse complement strand
CGATGCGCGAATGCATTTCTTCAGAGCTGATGTTAACGTTTCGAGGTGGACTGAATGATGATATAAAGCTGTGTTTGGCATTTTAGAAATCCGAGAATTTGTGGTACTCGTCGAGCGAGCTTGCAAAGCTGAGGAGCTCAGTACGGAGAAAAGAAAAGCTGATATGGGAGCAAAGGAGTTTCGTAAGAGGTCTTCGGGGAGGCCCTTTCAACAGTCATCGAAGAAATTTAGAGATGATTTAGGCCGATCTAGAAACACTTCGGGCTTTTCTAGACGAGATCGCGATCGACCCCCTGTGAGTGCACGAGTCACTTCGGTCGCCAGTGTTGGAACTGATCGTCGAGACAGAGCGGAGTGCCAGTATTGTGGTAAATGGTATTCGGGGAGTTGTAGATTCCCTGACCACTCCTGTTACAAGTGCGGGTCAGTTGACCACTTTATTAAAGATTGCCCGAGGTTGTCTGAATAGAATGTAAATCAGAGTGGGAAACCGGGTGCTACCACTGCTCGAGGTAAACCATCTAGAAATATGGGCAATGCTAGTGGTGGTCAGAGAGGATCTAGAGATGCAACGACCAGATCTGAGGCTCGTGCTCCTGCTAGAGCTTATGCTATACGCACACGCGAGGATGCTTCCTCGCCAGACGTTATTACCGGTACTTTTACTCTCTTTGATTCTAATGTGATTTCTTTGATTGACCCCGGTTCTACTCATTCTTATATATGTGAAACCTTAGCATCCAGTAAGACTTTACCTATTGAGTCTATTGAGTTCGTAATTCGGGTGTCAAATCCCTTGGGTTGTTACGTGCTTGTCGATAAAGTGTGTAAGAAATGTCCCCTAGTAATTCGAGGTTCCTGTTTTCCGGCGGACTTGATGCTTTTGCCGTTTGATGAATTTGATGTTATCCTCGGTTTAGATTGGTTGACCGTGCATGATGCGGTTGTGAATTGCAAAAGCAAGACTATTGATTTGAGGTGCGCAAATAACGAGATAATCTGAGTTGAGTCTACGGACTTAAAAGGGTTGCCAGCTGTAATATCATCAATGTTAGCCCAGAAATATGTAAGAAAGGGGTACGAAGCATACCTCGCGTATGTACTTGATGACAAAGAGTTAGAAAAGAAACCCGAATCTGTGCCGGTGGTTTGTGAATACCCGGATGTTTTTCCCGAGGAATTACCGGGTTTACCACCTGTTCGGGAGGTAGAGTTTGGTATTGAGCTTGTACCTGGGACTACGCCGATTTCGATGGCTCCGTATCGTATGGCACCAACCGAGTTAAAAGAGTTGAAAGCTCAGTTGCAAGAATTGACGGATAGAGGTTTCGCTCGACCAAGTTTCTCTCCTTGGGGTGCACCAGTATTGTTTGTGAAAAAGAAGGACGGAACCATGAGGTTGTGCATCGACTATCGTCAGCTGAATAAGGTGACAATAAAGAATAAATATCCGATGCCACGTATTGACGATTTGTTTGATCAACTAAAGGGAGCCTCAGTGTTTCGAAGATAGATTTGAGATCGGGTTATTACCAGTTGCGAGTTCGAGATTCAGATATACCCAAAACTGCTTTCAGAACGAGATACGGCCACTACGAGTTCTTAGTGATGCCGTTTGGGCTCACTAGTGCCCCTGCGGTATTTATGGATTTGATGAATCGGATCTTTAGACAGTATTTGGACCGGTTCGTAGTTGTGTTTATTGATGACATTTTGGTCTATTCAAGAGATGAGACCGAACATGCTGAGCACCTGAGATTAGTGTTGCAAATTTTACGGGATAAGCAGTTATATGCTAAGTTCAGTAAGTGTGAGTTCTGGTTAAGAGAGGTTAGCTTCTTGGGTCATGTGGTATCCGCATTGGGTATTCGAGTTGACCCGAGCAAAATTTCAGCCATACTTAACTGGAAGCCTCCGAGAAATATTACTGAGGTTCGGAGCTTTTTGGGACTTGCCGGTTACTACCAACGGTTTGTAAAAGGTTTCTCGATGATAGCCACACCAATGACGAAGCTACTTCAAAAAGATGTTAAGTTCGAATGGACGGAAAAATGTCAGAAAAGTTTTGATCAACTGAAAACTTATTTGACTGAAGCTCCAGTACTAGTGCAGCCCGAATCAGGCAAAGAGTTTGTCATTTATAGCGATGCATCCCTACTTGGGTTAGGTTGCGTATTGATGCAAGAAGGTCGAGTTGTGGCCTATGCGTCGAGACAATTAAAGCCACATGAGAAAAATTATCCGACCCATGATCTCGAATTAGCTTCCATCGTATTCGCTTTGAAAATATGGCGACATTACTTATTTGGTGAGAAGTGCCATGTATTTTCGGATCACAAAAGTCTCAAATATTTGATGACTCAAAGAGACTTAAATCTGCGACAAAGACGTTGGCTGGAGTTGTTGAAAGATTATGAGCTTGTCATTGACTATCACCCGGGAAAGGCTAATGTGGTTGCGGATGCCTTAAGTCGTAAATCACTATTTGCTTTGCGAGCAATGAACGTACACTTGTCCGATCTATCCGACAACGTGTTAGTAGCTGAATTAAAGGCCAAACCATTATTGATTCATCAAATTCGGGAGGCTCAGAAAGTCGATGGCGAATTGGTTGCAAAACGGGCTGAATGTGTTTCGAACATGGAATCAGAGTTTCAAATTGATGATGACGATTGTTTGAGGTTCCGAAGTCGTTTGTGCGTTCCAAGGAATTCAGAACTTATTTCGATGATTCTGAACGAAGCTCATTGTAGCCGAATGTCAATTCACCCGGGGAGTATGAAAATGTACCACGACCTAAGACGTCAGTTTTGGTGGCATGGTATGAAACGAGACATTTTCGATTTTGTCTCGAAGTGCTTAGTATGTCAGCAAGTGAAGGCGAAACATCAAGTGCCTACGGGTTTACTTCAGCCGATCATGATACCTGAATGGAAATGGGATAGAATCACGATGGATTTTGTGTCTGGGTTGCCATTGTCGACAAGTAAGAAAGATGCGATTTGGGTTGTTGTTGATAGACTGACTAAGTCAGCTCATTTTATCCCCGTACGTACGGATTTTTCATTGGATAAACTAGCTGAATTGTATGTTTCTCAGATTGTGAGATTACACGGGGTACCGATTTCTATTGTGTCGGATAGAGATCCGAGATTCACTTCGCGATTTTGGAAGAAATTGCAAGAAGCTTTGGGTACCAAGCTGCATTTTAGCACCGCTTTTCATCCACAAACCGATGGTCAATCCGAGCGGATAATTCAGATGCTTGAGGATATGTTGAGATGTTGCATCCTCGAGTTTAGTGGCTCATGGGAGAGGTATTTACCCTTGATTGAATTCGCTTACAACAATAGTTTTCAATCAAGTATTAACATGGCGCCTTACGAGGCTTTGTACGGGCATAAATGCCGTACACCATTGTTTTGGACCGAGCTCGATGAAAGTAAAATTTTTGGAATTGATTTGATTAAAGATGCTGAATAGAAAGTAAAAGTAATCCGTGAAAGTCTGAAGGCAGCCACAGATCGTCAGAAATCGTATGCGGATTTGAAACGAAAAGACATTGAATATCAGGTGGGAGATAAAGTGTTTCTTAAAGTTTCACCTTGGAAAAAGATACTCAGATTTGGCCGTAAGGGCAAGTTGAGTCTGAGATTCATTGGGCCGTACAAAATCTCCGAACGAGTTGGTCCAGTTGCGTATAGATTGATTTTGCCCCCTGAACTTGAAAAGATTCACGATGTCTTTCATGTTTCGATGCTTCGACGTTATAGATCTGATCCGCCACACGTAATTAATCTATCAGAGGTTGAAATTCAATCCGACATGAGTTATGAAGAAGAGCCGATTCGTATCCTAGCTCGTGAAGTGAAAGAGTTACGAAACAAAAAGGTTCCTTTAGTAAAAGTGTTATGGCTCAAACACGGGATAGAAGAAGCTACTTGGGAACCCGAGAACTCTATGAAAGAGCGATACCCAAACCTATTTACCGGTAAGATTTTCGGGGACGAAAATTTCTTAAGTGGGGGAGAGTTTGACAGCCCTAAAGTGACCCTAGTCGGAAAGCGGTTTCGGGACCGCTAAACCGAGTCACTAAATTATTTGAATATGATATTTATTGTCTAAAATATGTGAATATGAATGTGTGAAAGTTTTAAGCTTCGATTTAGTTAATTGCATGTGAATTTCGTTAATAGGACTTATGTGTGACACTTTTGAAATGTGATAGGTTAATCTATAAGGATCTATTAGTGCATATAATCATAAAGGTGGACTTGCATGCCAATTTTCCCCCTTACATAGTAGTGGCCGACTATGACAAGGTGGATAGACAAATTGTGATGGGTAAAACATATTATGAAAAGTTTATGACAACATGTTGTGTTAAGAACAATAAAATATGTGGGGAGTGGGAGGAGAAACCAAAGTTGTTTCATCCTTGCTCCCCCATTTTGCCGAAACTAGAAGAGAAAATAAAAGGCTTCATTCTTTGGTTCTTCTTGGCCGAATTGAAAAGAGGAAGAAGGGGATGAAGCAATCGGCCATCTTAGGTGAATATTAAGGTAAGAAAGTTTATGCTAGTCCTTGAAATTTTAGTTGATATTGAGTGAGTTATCAAGTTATTTTTGGTAACCCATGTTGAAATTTTGATTTTGGATTGAGTAAGGTTTTCGGCTATGGAGATTAACAAGGGTGATGGTTATGTTTCATGCTAAATCTAGATGAACAATGGTAGATGCTTACACCTTGATATTTATGAGTTCCTTTCTTGGTTCTACCTTAGATCCATGAAGTATATTTTCATTTGGTGTTGTTGGAGATTTCGGTCATGGGTAGAAAAAAAGGAACTATAGATTTTGAGGTTTATGTTAGAAGCTAATGAGTGAGAGTTGGATGAATATTAGGAGGTTATAATTCATGGGATTGTAAGCTTGTAAGCTTGATGATGAAATTTATGCTTTGTGAGGGTAAATGGTTTAAAAGGAGCATTCGGCCATGATGTAAGATTATGATGAAGTGATGTTAAATGCTTTGAATATTGAGTATATATTGTTATAAGTTGAATTTGAGGTTTGTTAAGTTGTCTTTGTCATTGTCGAATGTGTGTATAGTTAAAGAAAACTTGTTAAAGTTCTTAGTTAAGTGATATTAGGTTAATGATATGTGTATCCAGTCATAAAGGTGTACATGAGGAAATGTTAGATTAATTGTGTTAAATTGCTCAATGTGATTAAAAATGCGTATGACCATTTTGTATTTGAGCTAAAGGTGGCCATATGACCTATCAAACTCCTTGTCATATTTGGCCATAAGCTAGCATAATGAGACTTTAATAAGTTAAATTTGTTTGAATTAGCTCAAGAGCAAAGGGGAACTAAATCCGATAAAGGGAAGGAAAAAGTGGTCGAATAGCCATCGAAATCGTTCGACAACATCCGAGGTAAGTTTTCGAGTAACGAGACTTAGTTTACGATTTGATTAAGTCATGACGTATGAGCATAACAAATATACGGTGATATGATGATTCTACTTGAATTATATGTTGAGTTAATTAGTCTATATGTATGACGGGTAGCCGTATGTGCATAGAGATCGTGTCATAAAGCAAACTAAACCGTGCTGTTTGTATGTGGCTAGTGAGCCGAAAATGGGATTGCTTAATACGTGACTTGTTTTTGAACCCTAATTATGAAAATGAAATATAGATGTGTCATGATTTATTGATATGTGCATGAATATTTGGAAGATAACCGGGCTAAGTCCCGAAGGCATTTTGAGCTAGTGACTAGTTCCGGGCTAAGTCCCGAAGGCATTTGTGCGAGTTATTACATCCGGGCTAAGTCCCGAAGCCATTTGTGCGAGTAATTACATCCGGGCTAAGTCCCGAAGGCATTTGTGCGAGTTACTATATCCGGGCTAAGTCCCGAAGGCATTGGCGCGAGTTACTATATCCGGGCTATGTCCCGAAGGCATTGGCGCGAGTTACTATATCCGGGCTATGTCCGGAAAGCATTGAGCGAGTAGCTATATCCGGTTAAATCCCGAAGGTACTTGGCTTGGGAATGAGCGACCTTGCTGTAATAGTTTCAATTAATATTCTCGTAAAATCCCAGCAATGAGGTATGTCTCGTATATGCATTGATTTATTTGATCCCTTACAATTAGTATTCGCTCAGTCGGTAAATGAGCTACCGGCCTTTGGCTAAGTTGATCTTTTGTGTATGAATAGAAGGGTTGGTAATGTGAAGTAAGTATGATATTGAGAATTTGTGCATATGAAATTATCCGTTTAGCCATATGAATGTTACACTTTAGTTGTGTCAAATTTTATGGCTCAAAACTTACTAAGCATTAAATGCTTACTCCGTTTCTTTGAATCTCTGTTTTATAGATTTTGGTTCGTTAGCTATCGGACTCGGGATTATTGAAGTCGAAGTCGCCCACACTATCAAAGCCCCTTTTGGTACACTTTTGGTTGAACTTTGAAATGGCATGTATAGGACTACCCGTTTTGTTGTTGGTCATGGACCCTTTGGTTTTGTATAAATTTGGATAGCCATGCGAAAATGGCTTATATACACTTTGAGCTTAGTATTATAATCGTCTTGTATGATGTTCATTAAGAGGTATGGAAATGTTTGGGAACGATTAGCCGTTGGAATGGTTAATCATGATCATATTTTGTGCTATATATGCTAAAGGGCTAGTTGAATCATGGAAACTATGTAATAGGTAAAGTCTACCTTAAAAATAGATGCTGATAAAATCACTAAAAATAGTAGGAATGGAATTAAATAGTGAATAAATTATGTAATCTAACCTTCATGAATCTATTTTCTTAGGAAAATAACGAAACGATCATATGAACAGTATATTATGAGATATTTAAGTTTTCGCGAAACAGGGCCAGAACGGTTTCTGGATTCCCTGTTCCGACTTTGGAAATTCATTATAAATTAACCAGAGATAATTAAAAGTCATGCAATATATGTATAGATTCCTTTTCGAGTCTAGTTTCCATAGAAAGAAACGGCATCAGTACTGAAGCCCTGTACAGGGAGATATCTAAGTCACAATGCAGGAAGGTCAGGGTAGTCGAACCCTGTAACAGGGGAGACTTTAACTAATAAACTGTACTAATTGGATCGACAAAAAATTCTCGAAAAAAATTTGTGGATGGATATATGAGTCTAGTTTCAGGGAAGAATTACGAAACTGATTTTTGAGTTTTGGAACTCAAGATATGATTTTTAAGGTGACAGTGACACAGTTAGTCAGCTGTCTGGAAATTTTTAAAATGGACTGTGAAAATAAGTGAATTAAGTCTGTTAAGCCCTCGTGTCCGACTCCGGCAACGGTCTCGGGTACGGGGTGTTACATTTTGTAACTCATGAAGTGAATTTTCTTCTTGCCTTATTGCCTTGAGTTCTATTGTGGTATAAGTAAGGCATTGGGTAAGCAGCGGAGGTACGTAAAGAGGTGTCTGCGCAGTTCGGATCCTTTATTGTGGTAAGGGACATTGTCTCACCCGCTCTAATCTATCTGTCTCCTCCTTCCATAAAGGGGAAGTAAGCCCTAAGAGGGGAGAAATAAAAAAGAAAGAAAGGAATTCGCACTGAACCAACTTGCTACTTGCTGCAAGATAACTGGCAGAGAAGACCGTCTTCGCTCACCTAGATCGACATAGAAAGATTTAGCTATAATATAACTACTGCCTTCAAGCTTTAAACTGATAGACCGAGAAACCCACTTTTGATTTATAACCCCGTCTATTTGACTTCCTTATTGCCCACTTTATTACCAAACTAAAGTCTCTTTCTTTCCTTTCCCTTTTATCTCACTTATTTAAGTAAGATAATGCTTTCAACTTTTTCCGCTGGCTTTCTTTCTAATGGGACAGTCCAGATAGCCTACTGCTCTCGTGTATAAAAAAATACTTTCTAGTCTGATGTCCTGTAAAAGAAAAATCTCTTATTGGCTCGCTTGGATAAGAAGGCACTTGTTCATTCAATTAGGATTGGCCTAGTAAGATAGTTTATTAGGACTGCCTTAGGGGCTTACACCCTTAGACTTTCTTACGGTACAGTAAAATAGGGAAAGAAAGTGGGATCGTAAGGGATAGGTAGAAGCAAGAAAAACGACAAAAATAGATAACCCACCTTCCACTCAAACTGGAATTCAAACCCCGGAAAAAGGGGCAGGTTCTGCAACTGGTACTGGATAAGGTGAAAATCTTTCCACTGGCTGTCTTGACATCTCATCTCTAACTGTCTTGCTGGCCTGTCTCCTTATATAGGGGACTCCTAAAAGGTCAAAGCTTTCATTCCAGGAAAGAAACTGCCACTGGATTCAGAGAGATAACTCCCAATGCCTTATAGGAAACTAGCACTGTATGTGAGGCATGAAACTCCAACTCGATCGAGGCATAAGGAATTGCAGGATATGTAAGGTACACATATACTACAGTATAGGCTTCTCTTTATTCTGCGATTGAATAGGCAACAAAGACTACTTATTCATAGGCAACTAATAGTACTCCAACCCTGCAAATGGAAGGCAAAGCACTAGCAGGAAGGAATCCAACTCTATCTGGAATCGGATGAAACTATAAAGACGCTAATTCAAAATAGTCCAGTATAGATAAGAAAGCTAAAGCTAGCCACTAAGATGTTAACAGGCACAAGTAAGATGTAATAGATTCTCAATTCTTTATTTGCTCACAGGAGAGATTGCCCTGTAACCTGCTATTCCTGCTAGATTGAAAGCTGATTTCGTAAGGTAAGAAAGAGTAATTTCCACTAAAACTCCAACTGGAAATGGAACTGCTGATATCCTGCCTTGCCCATTTGATCAAGACTTTCCTTCCTGCCTTAGGAAAGAAAGAGTTTAGGCCTGTTGACTCAGCTTGGAAAGAAGTCAAAACATCGACAACATAAATATGGATTCTGCAGTTGGGCTTTTTTAAGGACTCGAAATGGCTCGCAGAAACGAAAAGGGAAAGAAGCGACAAGAAGAGCTATCCTAGTGTCAACCAAGATCTATTCTATATAGTCGCCTTACCATAGAAAAAAATCCCCACCACTACCTTCACCAGCAGCAAAGGCAGAAGGTGAAAAGACTGGAACTGGTTTAGCAAAAAAGAGGGCAAAGATTGGCTCGCAAGGAAAGAGAAGGACTGGCTTACTCCTTTATTACTCGGAAAACTCCCCTTGCCTTTGCCTTCGCAGACACACATTAAGAGAGACAAGCAGAAAATGAACTCATCTAGAAATGGTTGAGCAACTCCCATTGGAGCTAGATCGAAACTAGGCACTTCAATAAGCTGCTCTTAGCACGCCAACTATAAGGGTTTAGCTTTGTTCTTCAAAAACCATGGCAGGAGCTTAGCTTAGAATTGGAAACCCCTAGCCCTCCTCTGGATAGCAGAGAACCCCATCCAAAAGCACTCAAACCGATCGGAACTCACTAGCTCTTTCAAAAGGAAAAAGGCCTATTCAAAAGTCTTCCTCCCTCCCTATCCCTATACTATAGGAATATAGGAAAGAGTAAAGAGATCTATCCAGCCCACCAGGATAGCCCCACATACAGGGAAAGAAAAAAGGATATCTTTCTGTAGACCTATCCGAGAATCTCTTATCGTTAGCGTTAGCCCAGCCCAGAGAAAGAAAGAAATTTGACGAGGAAGAATAAGACTACCTTCCTCGCTAAAGCCCCAGCCCTAAGCTTTTAACCTAGCCTTAGCCAACCCAATCCGACCTTGACCCATATGGTACTGAAACTAGATTCCAAGTAGAAGGTATAGAAGTAGATGTAGGGGATGCAAGAGAACTCCCGCTGGTAGGAAGAGACCTGGATGCCCTTATGACAAGACTAGCCCTCCCCAAAACAGAAAAAGAAAGGAGATCTTCTTCCTCAAAGAAAAGCTTTTCCAGAAACTCTCTCACAACCCTCCCCTACATTAACTCACTTACAAAAAGGTGAAAGAGACTTCTAGACAAGTTTGCTCACAGAATTGCCCACTCACTTGAGAACTTAATTTATAGTTTTCCTAATCTCCCTATCAAAGTCTTACGCGTCATTTCATCCCTAGAAATCCCATATACTACTTGTTTTATGAAAGGCCCTATTCCGCTCTAGAAAAAACATATTCTGCCCTAGTCGCCTTTGACCTAGCGCCTTCTGCAAAAGGTGGAATTAAACTATCAACTACAGATACGAATGCTGGTACTTATACTGCTGGAGAAGACCTATAGATTGCTTTGGAAGGAAGACTTAAAAACTGCAGGGGATTATCACGCCAAGGGAACTGGATGGAAAGTTGACAACTTTATTGCTTTTTTTAAAGGGACTGAAGGAAAGGTTACTCCTACAAAGGCTCCCACGGGATAGACGGAAAATATCAAATTCATAAGGTCTATCCCTATCCCGCCGCTCTTCTTGATCCTGATGGCTTTTCACTTTTTAGCGGATTGCTTTCTACTTTCTAACTGACTCGAAGACATAATTCGAATTAAAAAGGATGGAAATTTGGCCTGCACCGACATTGATCGAAAGAAACTCCAACTCAAAGCTAGTAAGGGAGAAAGTAAAGGCTGTAAACTAGCACTTATATATATATTTTAGGGGCTTACTTGCCTAAAATCACTACTTGCTTGCCCGGAAAAAAAGCATATGGTATAGAGAAAGAGAATAAAGAATATGATAGAGGTCCTGCAAACTCGGAGTCTTCCTTAAGAGAAAGAAATTTTTATTTTCTGCTTGCCACCCTTGCATATACAAAAACAATTTAGCCTTGCACTACTCCAGCTGGATTGTACTACAGTGCTTGATTGACCTTTTTTGCTTTCAAACTTGCTAGCCATAGAGCCTTCCAATAGCTATTCTCTTAGCCTTGAGCTTGCTTATATTACATACAATAAAGGGTGAGTTTGTAGGATATGATATAGTTTTCTTCTTACCTAAGCATATACAGAAAGTTAGCCTTATACAATTAGATAGTTGTACCTATTAGCATATTTTCTCTTCCCTTTGCTGGGGTTGCTTAACTTAATAAGGCTAGTCTGTCTATCCTGAGTTTCCCATTCATAATCTTTCCCAAGCTAGGGTATTGTGTAAGGTCGGGTAGTTAATTACTCAGGACCCTCCATTGATAATGCCTTCCATTTTTATAGTTCCATTGGCAGTGAAGAGGGATCTAGTTTTTGACATCTATTTCAATTTCTTCTGCCAGCTATGCTATTCCTGAGCCAGTTGCAGTGACTTTTACAGTGGGTTTCCTCGCAGCCATTGACACTTCTTTGTCTTTCCTTAATCGAGAGAGAGTTGCCTTTGCTTCGACCTGGAAGCCTGTGTCAGTAATTGGTAACACCTTATCATATTTCCAATTTCCTTGGATGCAGTTATAGCTGCTTTCGTTCTTTCTTTCATTCCTATCTTACTTAAGTGCTTCCATGGCGAGCGAATAAGATACTTTCTATATCGATAGAAAAAATAGGTATGATCCATAGGCTCTCATATGGCTTTAATAAGAAAAGTATAAGTCTTATAATAGGGATTTTGAATAGGGGGAATACGCTAATATGCCTTCTCTCCGAGCAAGTTCCCTTGCATCCTTTAGGCGAGTAGGCTCATCTTAGGCAAAGGGATTTTAATAAAGCTGGTTATAGGTTGCTTTCGAGGAAAAGCAAGTCTTCTTTTGGTTTACGTATAACGTATAAAGGCTTATAAGGTCTAGAGTGCCTAAAGTCTTACATTATGAAATAGAAAAGATAGATTTCATAAGCGCTCCTGAAATAGTGCCAGTCTTCCTACGTGAATCTTGGTTCCTTGGTCACCTGTCGAATCTCATGCTTAAGCAAAGAGACAATTTCCTTATTTAGTCTCAGGGACATCTCTTGGACAAAGACTAAGAGCAATTCCGTCTTTAAGGGAATTAGGTAATAAAGGACCCACGGAGCGTAGAAGGGAGGAGTTCATACCCGGTTAGGGGATTACTAGCCCAACTTCCCTTTTTGTCTATTTCGCATAGTCGGGCTCTTTTCTAATCCCTTTTCTCTCTCTCGCAATCAGACATGTTGCGGGGTAAACGGTGATAATTTTTGTAGTGCTTGAACGAGGTTCATTTCCAAAAGTTGGGGACGGAGCTGCTAGTGTTTTCGACAACTCAGCTCTTTGACTTGCCACATCTATTATCTAGATCCAAGCCAAGAATAAGTGAGAGCAAGCTTAAGCACAGAAATTGAATAGGCTGTTCGGGAGCTAAGAGAGATTGGAAATAAGAATACAGAGGTGCCTTGTAACGCCCCCACGCCCGATACCATCACCGGAGTCGAGCTTGAGGGGTTACCGAACATAGTTTATAAAATTAAGAACTTCAAATCATTTGTTTCTACATTCAAAGCTTTCTAGCTACCCGCATCACAGTTACAAGAAAAATAATATCTCAAGTTACAAAACTCAAAATCAAGATCCGTAAATTTTCCTTGAATCTAGACTCATATATCTATTTATTAATTTTTTTATAGAATTTTTGGTTGGGCCAATTAGTACAGTTTATTAATTAAAGTCTCCCCTGTTTCAGGGTTCGACTGCTCTGACCTCTATGTATTACGAATCAGATATCTCTCTATACAGAATTTCAATGACTATGAGGTTTGTTTCTGTTAAAACTAGACTCAATACGGAATTTGTAAATATAAATAAAAACTTCTAATTATTGTTTTAAAATTTATTATGAATTTGTAAAGTCAGAACAGGGGATCCAGAAATCACTCTGGCCCTGTTTCACAAAAGTTTAAATATCTCATAAAATATAATTTATATGCCTGTTTTGTTCAATCCACATGAAAACAGACTCATTAAGCTTCAATTTCATAACTTACTCATCATTTAGTTCCATTTATACTATTTTTACTGATTTTTCAAATTCATGTCATTGTTGCAGCAATATTCTGTTTTAAGGCAAGTTTCATCTTTCCAAGAATTTTTATGAACTAGATAACCTATTAAACTTCCATGATATCAAACATGATCTAATTAGCCATCACCATGACTTATCAATATCAAACATTTTCTCAACCAAACATGGCCATATCATAAAATTATTTACACAAAATAGGTATATTGCTATACATGCCATACTTAAGTAGTTGTACAAGCCATTTACCAAGATAAAAGTCCTTTGGATAGTGTGATCGAACTTTCGACCTGTCCCGATTCCTGAGCCGGCTTGTTCAAAACTACAGTAAATGAAAAGGAAGGAGTAAGCATAAATGCTTAGTAAGTTCATATGCAAATAACAAGTAACATAACAATACAATCATACCAAACAACCTTAACATGGTATCACCAAAACATTTATCACATTTCTAAATATCATTCATCATCTTACAATCTTATCGTTGTTGTATCTATTTCCAACCCGAGGGTTAAGAACATAGCTGTCCAAAGTGTCCATTTCACAACACTTACCCAAAACGTCACGTATATCTTAAGTGCTCTTCCATTAAACTAGAAATTTCACCCGTTGAACACATCGGAATATAACTCGGATACATGGATAATTTGCACATAAGTGCCACATATGTAATCAAGAAATCATGTAACCCGCCCCTAAGTGAACTTAGACTCAACTCAACGAGCTCGAGCGTTCGCATCCATAAATGAACTCGGACTCAACTTAACGAGTTCGGATGCCTAGTTACATCTCACGAACTCAGACTCAACTCAACGAGCTCGGACATTTGCATCCATAAGTGAACTCGGACTCAACTCAACGAGTTCGGATGCTCAACCTAGTGACATGTCACTTGTATCCTAATCTATTCCTAAGGTTCAAACGAGATTTTTTTCCCTCGATCTCACATTTTCCGTCTTCCATGGAATATCGGAACCGATACTCGGTAGCAATTCATATTTATCAAGTAGTAAACATAATTTGCATATTACTCAACATTAACCACAAAGCATAATATTTCACGATTAAAAATTAGCATATCATATAATTAACATCAATAACTTAAAAATAACAATTATGCTACATTATTTACACATGAACTTACCTTGGTACCAAAATATAAAGATTTTGCAATTTAGTCCACAATCTTTTCTTTTCCTCGATCGCGACTTGAATCTCGTTTCTCTTGATTTATAATACCAAATTAATCTTATTTAATACATACATTCATCAAAACAACATTTAATATGAACTTTGGAAAATTACACTTTTGCCCCTAAACTTTTGCATAATTACACTTTTGCCCCTAGGCTCGGGAATTAAACTTTATTCCTTATTCTTATGTTTTATAACATGCTGATCACTTTTCCCTTCTATGGAAACATCAAATTCTCACTCTAACATATACTTGTGACTATTAGGTATTTTTGCCGATTAAGCCCTTTTACTCGTTTTCACTCAAAACCAAGTAGCATAAGTTGTCTAACATAATTTAAAACCCCATATTTTATCATAAAACATCAAAATAAACAAATTTCATATATGGGTATTTTTCCAAATATAAACCCTAGGTTGAATTATTGCTAGCATAAGCTTAATCGAGCTTCCGGGATTCCAAAAACGTAAAGAACATTAAAAACGGGGCTTGGAATCACTTACTATGGAGCTTGAAAGTTGAAGAAACCCTAGCTATGGAGAGAGGGAGAATTCGGCAGCAACTAAGGAGGATGATGACCAATTTTTTTTTATTTTTCCCATTTTATTTCATTTAATATCCAAATGACCAAAATGCCCCTCCTTACTAAACTTTCAAAAATTCCTTCCATGTCCTAATTTTGTCCATGAACTTAAAATTGGTCAAATTTCTATTTAAGACCTTCTAATTAATATTTCAATGCAATTTCATACTAAAAACTTCTAGAATGCAAATTTTGCAACTTATTCGATTTAGTCCCTACTTTCAATTTAAGCACTTTAGGCATAGAATTTCATCACGAAATTTTCACACAATCATGCAATCATATCATAATCATCAAAATAATTATAAAAAATATTATTTCTATCTCGGATTTGTGGTCACAAAACCACTATTCCGATTAAGCCCTAATTCAGGATACTACAGCTCTCCTCCCCTTTTAAGGATTTTCGTCCTCAAAAATCTTACCGGTAAACAGGTGTGGGTATTGGTTTCTCATAGTTTCTTCAAGTTCCCATGTAGTCTCTTCTACCCCATGCTCTTGCCACAACACTTTCACAAGTGCAACACTTTTATTTCTTAGTTGTTTGACTTCTCGAGCTAAAATCTTAATCGGTTCTCCTTCATAATTCATATCCGGTCGTAGTTCAATTTCTGTTGGTGAAATTATATGTGAAGGATCCGAACGATACCGACGTAACATAGATACGTGAAACACATCATGAATCTTCTCTAATTCAGGTGGTAACGCTAGCCGATATGCTACTGGTCCAACTTTTTCAATTATTTCATACGGTCCAATAAAACGTGGACTTAACTTGCCCTTTCGTCCAAATCTAAGGACTTTCTTCCATGGAGACACTTTCAAAAATACCTTATCACCAGCTTGAAACTTCATTTCCTTTCGTTTCAAATCCGCATAAGATTTCTGTCTATCTGAAGTAGCTTTCAAACAATCTCGAATCACTTTCACCTTTTCTTCGGTTTCTTTTATTAAATCAACTCCATAAATCTGATTTTCCTTGAGTTCAGTCCAATACAATGGCGTTCGACATTTACGACCATATAATGCTTCATAAGGTGCCATCTTCAAACTTTTCTGATAACTATTATTATAAGCAAATTCTACCAATGGTAAATACATTTCCCAACTACCTTGAAATTCCAATACACAACATCTGAGCATGTCTTCAAGAATCTAAATTACTCTCTCTGATTGTCCATCAGTTTGTGGATGAAAGGCAGTGCTGAAATTTAACTTTGTACCTAATGCTTCTTGCAACTTTTTCCAAAACCGTGAGGTAAACCTCAGATCTCTATCTGAAATGATTGACAAAGGTATCCCATGAAGTCTAACAATCTCTCAAATATACAATTCAGCCAACTTATTAAGAGAATAATCTGTACGTACTGGAATAAAATGAGCCAATTTAGTCAGTCTGTCAACTATTGCCCAGATGGCATTTTTCTTCCCTGGAGTTAACGACAACCCTGATATAAAATCCATAGTAATCCGATCCCATTTACATTCAGGAACCATAATAGGCTTGAGTAATCCCGAAGGTACTTGGTGTTCAGCTTTCACTTGTTGACAAACTAAGCACTTTGATACAAACTCGGAAATATCTCTTTTCATTCCACTCCACCAGTACATTTTCTTCATGTCATTATACATCTTCGTACTGCCTGGATGAACCACTAAACAACCATTATGTGCTTCATGCAAAATCTTTTGAATCAACTCATCATTTTTCGGTACACAAATCCCATTTGAAAACATCAAATAACCATCAGAACCGATTCTGAAATCTGATCCAGTATCAGCTTCACACTGTTTTCTTTTGGCTAGCAAATCTTGATCATTTTTCTGAGCTTCAGAAATCTCTTGTAAAAACATCGGTCTTGCTCTTAACTCTACTAGAATCGAACCGTCATCTGAAATTTTCAACTGAGTGTTCATAACTCTCAAAGCAAACAACAACTTTCTGCTTAAAGCATCAGCAACCACATTCGCTTTTCCCGGATGATAATCAATAACAAGCTCATAATCTTTCAATAACTCCAACCATCTATGCTGTCTCAAATTCAAGTCTTTTTGTGACATCAAGTATTTAAGACTTTTGTGATCGGTATATACTCGGCACTTTTCACCATACAAATGATGTCGCCAAATCTTCAAAGCAAATACCACCGCAACCAATTCCAAATAGTGAGTAGGATAATTCCTCTCATGAGGTTTTAACTGTCTCGAAGCATAAGCCACCACTTTTCCTTGTTGCATGAGTACACACCCCAAACCATTTAGAGAAGCATCACTATACACCATAAATTCTTTACCTGATTCGGGTTGTATCAACATTGGTGCTTTAGTTAATAACTTTTTCAATTCTTTGAAACTCTGTTGACATTCTTCCGTCCATTCAAATTTAACATCCTTTCGGAGTAGTCTAGTCATAGGAGCAGCAATTATAGAAAATCCATTTACAAACCACCGATAATACCCAGCTAGCCCCAAGAAACTTCTAACTTCAGTTACGTTTTTCGGTGGTTTCCAATAAAAAATGGCTGAAATTTTACTTGGATCAACCCGCATACCATCACCTGAAACAATATGACCCAAAAATCCAACTTCCCGGAGCCAAAATTCACTTTTACTAAACTTAGCATACAACTGCTTATCTCTCAAAGTTTGCAAAACTATCCTCAAATGCTCAGCATGCTCTGTCTCATCTTTTGAATAAATTAAAATATCATCTATAAACACCACAACAAATCTGTCCAAGTATGGCCGAAATATGCGATTCATTAAATCCATAAACATAGCAGGAGCATTTGTCAACCCAAATGGCATAACTAAAAATTCATAATGATCGTACCTTGTTCTAAAAGCAGTTTTAGGCACATCTGACTCTTTTACTCGCAGCTGATAATACCCAGATCTCAAGTCAATCTTTGAAAACCATGTCGCTCCTTTTAGCTGATCAAACAAATCATTAATTCTCGGCAATTGATACTTGTTTTTGATTGTCACCTTGTTTAATTGCCGATAATTAACACATAATCTCATAGAACCATCCTTCTTTTTCACAAATAACACGGGAGCACCCCAAGGTGAAAAACTCGGTCTCACAAAGCCTTTATCAGTCAACTCTTGCAACTGCGACTTTAATTCTTTCAACTCTGTTGGTGCCATTCTATATGGAGCAATCGAGATCGGAGCTGTTCCCGGTATCAAATCAATACCAAATTCTACTTCCCTGACTGGAGGCAAATCGGGCAATTCTTCTGGAAATACATCTGCAAATTCACACACAACCGGCACTGATTCAACTTTCTTTTCAACTTCTTTTGTATTAATTACATATGCCAAACAAGCTTCATAAGCCTTTCTCAAATATCTCTGAGCCGACATCGAAGAAATCACACTAGACAATGCCTCTGATTTATCTGATTCAACCCGCAGAGTTTCACCGTTTTCACACTTTAATTCTATAACCTTTTCTTTGCAATTTACTATAGCATCATGCAATGTCAACCAATCCATACCCAAAATAACATCAAATTCATCAAACGGAAAAAACATCAAGTCGGCCGAAAAGTAATGACCCCGAATCATTAAAGGGCATTTCTTGCTTACTTTATCAACTATCACGCATTTGCCTAATGGGTTAGACACTCTAATCATAAATTCTGTGTTCTCAACAGGTATATTCATACTAGACACCAGTTTCATGCATACATATGGATGAGTAGAACTAGGATCAATCAAAGCAATAACATTAATATCATAAAGAGAAAATGTACCGGTAATCACATCGGGTGAGGAAGCATCTTCACGCGCTTTAATAACATAAGTTCTAGCCGGAGCTCTTCCTTCAGATCTAACTGCTGCATCTCTGGCTACATTCTTACTGCTTGTTTCACTTCCAGCTTTTCTTGGATACCTTCCCCTCGAGTCTGCACCACTAGCTTTTACACTCTGAAATTTTTCTTTCTCAGCTCTCTCTGGGCAGTCTCTAATAAAATGATCAGGAGAACCACATCGAAATCATTCATTTGCTCTGCACGGACCAAAATGATTTCTACCACACTGCTGGCACTCGGGTTTAACAAATCTCGAGTTCCCTACACTGGCTGCAGAAGTATTCTGAGATTTAGGACCCACATTCTGCTTCTTAAAATTTCCATATGATTGCCCAGCTGAAACTTGGGAACGAGGATTCATATTTCTTGACTTTCCGGGTTGCTGTGAAGGTGCCTTACTCATTAGTCTTTTCTTCCAATTTCGTGTCTCAGCCTCTACCTTTCTATTCTCTTTAAGTAGTTCTTCAGCCTTGCAAGCTCAATCAACCAGCACTACCATTTCTTTCAGTTCAAGGATCCCGACAAATACCTTAATGTCTTCGTTGAGCCCGTCTTCAAATCGTCGGCACATCTTGGCTTCTGTAGGAACATATTCCCTGGAATACTTACTCAATTGAACAAACTCTCTTTCATATTCTGAGATTGTCATATTACCTTGCTTCAGCTCAAGAAACTCTTTACATTTCTGATCAATAAATCTTTCACTAATATATTTCTTCCGAAACTCTTCTTGAAAGAATTCTCAGGTTACCCTCTCTTTTGGTACCACCAAAATCAAAGTCTTCCACCAATTATAGGCTGAATCTCTCAACAAAGATGTAGCACATTTTAAACATTCTTCAGGTGTACAAGATAATTCATCAAATACCCGGATAGAATTTTCAAGCCAGAACTCTGCTTTCTATGCATCATCATCAATATTTGCTCTAAATTCTTCAGCCCCTTGTTTACGAATTCTATCAATGGGGGTTCTGTGAAATTTTATCATATCCACTCCTTGAGGCATCGAAGGAATAGGTTGAGGAATTGGGGGAGGTGGGGGAGGTCGTACATTTGGGTTCGTACGAACCAACTCAGTGTACCATGCACTCATCATTTGGAGAAAGGCTTCCCGATCCCTTTCTCCTCCTCCCTAACCAACAGTAGAAGGTGGGTTTTCAGTCGGCGCTGCCCCTTCAGCCGGAGCTAGCGTATTACTATCTACTTCATCTGTGACAGCTGGATCGAGATCCATTTACTATATAAAAATCATTTAAAAATGTCAGAAATCATCACACTATCACAATTCATACATATGGCATGTATAACAAAAATCTGTACATACAACACGTAGTCCGAGAACCGAATAAACCTGTTCTGATACCACTAAATGTAACACCGCCACGCCCGAGACCATCGCCGGAGTCGAGCTTGAGCGGTTACCGAACATAATTTATCAAATTAAGAACTTCAAATCATTTGTTTCTACATTCACAGCTTTCTAGCTACCCGCGTCACAGTTACAAGAAAAATCATATCTCGAGTTACGAAACTCAAAATCAAGATCCGTAAATTTTCCCCGAATCTAGACTCATATATATATTAACTAATTTTGTTCTAGAATTTGTTGTTGGGCCAATTAGTACAGTTTATTAATTAAATTCTCCCCTATTTTAGGGTTCGACTGCTCTGACCTCTGTGTATTACAAATCAGATATCTCTCTATACAAAATTTAAATTACTATGAGGTTTGTTTCTCTTAAAAATAGACTAAATAAGGAATCTGTACATATAAATAAAAACTTCTAATTATTTTTTTAAAATTTATTATGAATTTTTAAAGTCAGAAAAGGGGATCCAGAAATCACTCTGGCCCTATTTCACAAAAGTTTAAATATCTCATAAAATATAATTTATATGCCTATTTTGTTCAACCCACATGAAAATAGACTCATTAAGATTCAATTTCATAACTTACTCATCATTTAGTTCCATTTATACTATTTTTACTGATTTTTCAAATTCATGTCATTGCTGCAGCAATATTCTGTTTTAAGGCAAGTTTCATCTTTTCAAGAATTTTTATGAACTAGGTAACCTATTAAAATTCCATGATATCAAACATGATCTAATTAGCCATCACCATGACTTATCAATATCAAACATTTTCTCAACCAAACATGGCCATATCATAAAATTATTTACACAAAATAGGTATATTGCTATACATGCTATACTTAAGTAGTTGTACAAGCCATTTACCAAGATAAAAGTCCTTTGGATAGTGTGATCGAACTTTCGACCTGTCCCGATTCCTGAGCCGAGGGTTAAGAACATACCTGTCCAAAGTGTCCATTTCACAACACTTACCCAAAATGTCACTTATATCTTAAGTGCTCTTCCATTAAACTAGAAATTTCACCCGTTGAACACATCGAAATATAACTCGGATACATGGATAATTTGCACATAAGTTCCACATATGTAATCAAGAAATCATGTAACCCGCCCCTAAGTGAACTCGGACTCAACTCAACGAGCTCGGGTGTTCTCATCCATAAATGAACTCGGACTCAACTCAACGAGTTCGGATGCCTAGTTACATCTCACGAACTCGGACTCAACTCAACGAGCTCGGACATTTGAATCCATAAGTGAACTCGGACTCAACTCAACGAGTTCGGATGCTCAACCATCCTAGTGACATGTCACTTGTATCCTAATCTATTCCTAAGGTTCAAACGGGCCTTTTTTCCCTTGATCTCACATTTGCCGTCTTCCATGGAATACCAGAATCGATACTCGGTAGCAATTCATATTTATCAAGTACTAAACATAATTTGCATATTACTCAACATTAACCACAAAGCATAATATTTCATGATTAAAAATCAGCATATCATATAATGAACATCAATAACTTAAAAATAACAATTATGCTACATTATTTATACATGAACTTACCTTGGTACCAAAATATAAAGATTTTGCAATTTAGTCCACAATCTTTTCTTTTCCTCGATCGCGACTTGAATCTCGTTTCTCTTGATCTATAATACCAAATTAATCTTATTTAATACATATATTCATCAAAACAACATTTAATACGAACTTTGGAAAATTACACTTTTGCCCATAAACTTTTGCATAATTACACTTTTGCCCCTAGGCTCGGGAATTAAACTTTATTCCTTATTCTTATGTTTTATAACATGCTGATCACTTTTCCCTTCTATGGCAACATTAAATTCTCACTCTAACATATACTTGTGACTATTAGGTATTTTTGCCGATTAAGCCCTTTTTACTTGTTTTCACTCAAAACCGAGCACAAGTTGTCTAACATAATTTAAAACCCCATATTATATCATAAAACATCAAAATACACAAATTTCACCTATGGGTATTTTTCCAAATATAAACCCTAGGTTGAATTATTGCTAGCATAAGCTTAATCGAGCTTCCGGGATTCTAAAAACGTAAAGAACATTAAAAACGGGGCTTGGAATCACTTACTATGGAGCTTGAAAGTTGAAGAAACCCTAGCTATGGAGAGAGGGAGAATTCGGCAGCAACTAAGGAGGATGATGACCAATTTTGTGTTATTTTTCCCATTTTATTTCATTTAATATCCAAATGACCAAAATGCCCCTCCTTACAAAACTTTCAAAAATTCCTTCCATGTCCTAATTTTGTCCATGAACTTAAAATTGGTCAAATTTCTATTTAATACCTCCTAATTAATATTTCAATGCAATTTCATACTAAAAACTTCTAGAATGCAAATTTTGCAACTTATTCGATTTAATCCCTACTTTCAATTTAAGCACTTTAGGCATAGAATTTCATCACAAAATTTTCAAACAATCATGCAATCATATCATAATCATCAAATTAATTATAAAATAATTATTTCTATCTCAGATTTGTGGTCACGAAACCACTATTCTGATTAAGCCCTAATTCAGGATATTACATGCCTAGCTTTTGAACAGCAGCAAATCGGCATGTCGCTATTTCTATTCTTATCTTAGGCATCCCGACATTCCAGGTCCTTCCCACCCCGAAATTCCTTCTTCTTGATAGCATAGGGCGCAGCGGTAAATGCCGAGGAAAGAAGATAAGAAAGTGGTTTTTATCCCAGGCCACGGTAGTAAGTGTTCTGTGGAGGAAGGAAGCCAGGGTGTGTATCCGCCTTGTAAGTTTTAATGCCAAAGGATGGTCCTTTGACGAGCTGAATGAAAGTTGAAAAAAGGGCTTCCGCAAGGGAATCAGAATAGGTGACAAATGCCACAGAAGGAACAGAATAGGCATCGAGCAGAGAAGAGGCCGCAAGCACATTCATTGATGCATCGAATGCAAGTGTTTTCGCCTTATCCGCGGTTAGAGAATCCTCTGTCAGCGTAAAGGCAGTTTTCTTTTTTTGAATATCTCCCTCACTCCCCCCGGAGTGAGTTCTTTTCTGCGGGATTAAGGGATTCCTATCTTTTGCTCATATTGTCTCCTATGGAGATGGATTGATATGGAGGGTTTCCACTTTTTACTTATTTACTTCTACTTGAACCGTTCAACAAGCTCAACGAGACCTGGCTCAGCACTACTCAACTTGTGGGGTGTCACATACCCTGCAGACAACAACTGCAGCAGTCACCAGCCTGGTCCCCTACCTCAAAAAGTAGCTTGATGGCTGAACCACTCCCAAGGCGAATAGTGCCCTTGGGGCCGACCCGACACCGGCCGACTGATACTCCCGCACAGCAGGAGCGGACTGAGTCGGTATTCGTCTATGAAAGGAGCACTCGTATGCCTTTCGAGACTTCCCCCTTATCAATATTTTCGGGTAAGAAAGCAGAACCTCACCTCTTTCTATTGCTGAACACAAACCTACTTTAGATCCACTAGAACATGTAAATCTATTAAACTACAAACAAAGAAGTTGGTAGCAATAGAACTGCCTCTAAACCACTAGAGACGTTCGACTCCACGTGTCCGCTGAAAAGTTTTTCAAAGTAGCAAGACGAGTGAATGAAGGCACTGTAAGTGGTAGTGAATACTCATTCCATGGAGACAAACCCCTTTGGCGGAAACGTTCCGTCACTATAGACTGAACTCGCTGTGAACCCTTTCGATTATTAGTAGCGGGTCGTGAAGTAGCCCTCTTTCTTCACAAAAAAGTGGGCCCCTTTACCTTCTATGTTATTAGTAAAGAGCGCTATAGCGCTTTACTAATAACATAAGGTAAGGCAGTCAAGCCCTATTGTTGTAAAGCTACGGCTCCTTGGTGGGAATGAAAAAAGCCGGTACCCCTATCACAACAAGGCAAGTTCAGTTTCAGTCGACAGACCACTTTTTTTCAAGGAGAGGAATCGAGAAGATACTTCACATTTTATTCTTTTTGTAAGGATAGGAATCGTATTAGTAGTAAAAAAAGCTTATGCACATAGCTCGCTGGAAGCTAAGAGTCAACTAGCCCGGGAAGAGCGGTTTTAGTAGTTCCTTAATACCTTATTACTAATCTATTTATAATTAAGCAAGCCTTTCACCTGGCTAACACAGAAAAAAGCACCAGTCGGGCCTCTCTCTTTCCTTCGAAGAAAGCCTTAACACTCGCGTTCTACGGGGAACTTTTTTTTACTATCGGGCGAAAACTAAAAAAAACTAGTTTTTAAGGGGTGCTTGTGTTGTGGTTTTGAGTTCCTTGGCTTGTGTTCTAATAGTAACTACAGGAAGAAGCGGGGAGCATTCTTTATCAAATAATGATGGAAGGAGTTCATGGTCCCTAGTCTCGTTTTTGTCGAGCCTGATTCTATATGGTATGGACGTCCTTGATTGGATGGAGACAGATATATAGAAAGTGTGCAGTGAGGGAACAAGCAATGGACTGAGCCTAATGACCTTCCTTACTAAACCAATAATAGCTCTCACGACGGCCTTCCTTTCCTTCCTTTCACTTCTTTCTTGCCTGGGAAAAAATTCCCAAGGGAAGCTTCTCGCTAGTGCTTTGCCCCACCACTGAACATTGCGTTACTACAACCAATAAACTGCTTTAAAGTGGCTCCGGATGACCTTGAGGGTCAAAGGCCCCAGTAAGGTGCAGCACCTTTCTCACTCAAAGGATCTATGAAAAGAACGCCCCACTATGAATTCCTAACCCATTAATAAAGTACAGATAAGGGTTATTGTTGTTCCAAGTCTAACTTTTAAAGCATACGCATTGGATTGGAAGCCAATCCTTTTGCTCTGGACTTTTTGCTTTGATGGATCTTTCCTCTCAAATGGGGTATTACCTAACCCACTATGTCCTTTGTTTAATACCCATTTCCAATGAGCGGGACCCTGGAATTGAAAACCTTTTCTTCCGCCCTCACTACTTCTTTCGCTGACCCTATCCACCCCCTTTTCGGAATACCAGATCAAGAGATGAATTAGCGGATCACAGGGCTAAGTCGAAGCATGCCTGAACCTTCTTTAGTTTAGTAGTGAGCCGTACTGAGCAGCTCCTAGCAAGGGCTTCAAGATCATAGTAATGCCTGCTAAAATTTTCCTTGGGTACGAATGTCATGTTCAAAGCTAGTTTCTCTAGACACCATGGAAAAGATCACTGACGAGCTCAAAAAGTTTAAATTGTCAGTTTTATCCTCTTTATGAGCCTGAGATCATAATCATATGGGTCAACGATTCCCATTTCTTAGTTACAGAAAGCCCTTCTCAAGGAAGTAAGCCAAAAGCCACTCATCTGAGCCAGCGGATTCTCATTCTGCTGTGCCACTGCGCAAAGCAAGCACGCTTAGGCTGCGATGTGCAATCTTTGGTCTGCCTATCATTGTCCATTAAGGGATGACTCCACTAGGCAAGAAGACCACTAATGGGATTATTCAACTACTAACTGATGACCATGGGACTACTCTGCTTCTTCCACTATTGATATTGACTGACCTGTTGAGAGGATAGCAACAGGAGAAAGAAAAAAAAGAAGTTAGGTTCTGTTCTAGTATGTAAGCATCTCTTTCATCGGTCGGTTCGTCTGCTCATTCAGCGTATGATTCTTATCCTACTTCCGATAAGTCTTATGAAACGAATTCGGCTGGAGATAGGCATTCAGATTCGTTACTTGGGACTGATGAGGATGAGTTACTTCGGGCTCCTGAGGGTGAGGAATCCATTGTTTTAGGATAAACTTGATATGTTAGTTCGGCCTCGGTTTCTTAGGATGATGCCTGTGCAAGGTATGATCCATCGGATTCTTTTATTCTATTCTTAGTGCGTTGTTCTTCAGCGAATGAAAGAAACCGTTGATTCTAAAGTTCCTTCATCAGATTTGGGTGCTTTTGAAAGAGCTGCTTCTTCGAATGACTCAACTGATACTACTCAAAAATTTCCCACATGGAAGGAAATGGGATTTTTGAGAAAAGGGGTTGGGAACCATCGAAGGACTAGCAACCTGACAGTCCTAAGCAACCTTGAACCAACAACGTTACATATACTATACTGCTATAGAAGACATGAGTACCAGTTAGACTACGGGACGCGTACACCCGAAATTGGTGAGCTACTTACTGCCCCTTAAGTCAAGAGTATAATAGTACTTTCAACAAAGGATATCATAACTATGGCGAATACGTTTTTTTTTGCTTTCCACATACCCGGAATACGAACTAAGCAATAAAATGTAAACTAATCCAGCCCAAGGCATGATCTTGGATTGAAGGTCTAGAATTGTGGACACAGGGCGGAAACATACCAGGCTTAATAACGACTAAAGACCATTGGATGATCGGGAAATAGCACTGAACAAGCAGCGGCTAAAAGCTTCTTCTACCCAGTCTTCTCCCATAGGCTCAGAAGAGGGTCAATACGATCCCTTTGAGAAAGAACAAAAAATTCAACTATCAGTGGGTGATTTCGACTTCGAAACCCATGAGCCCCATTCACGAAAGTCTACAGGAAAAACTTGCTATTTTTGATTAACTCGTCGCTACTTCTGACCCCTCTACATACCCTTTCTTTCTCAATCTGACTCTTCCATGTACCCGACACTGATTCCCAAGTAGGGTGAGGAGAAGGAGGATCTTACAACTACATCATTTATTATTAAAACATCTTACAACACTTAATATTACAATGATGAGAATGACAGAATGTCTCTTCACAAGGCCCCAAAGCCCCTATTACTACTCCTTTCGAACATTCCCCCAGGGCAGATGTCAGGTCAGCATTGAGCGATGGGATCAAGGAGATGAAAATCGGATGCTATAAAGAAAGATTCCGCGTATGCGGTTTGGCAAGTTGTCGAATGCGTGGTTCCTCGCGTATGTCGTTGACTCTCCCCGAGCACGTATGTGCTTGTGCTCCCTTAGAGAACTGGTTTTTTGAAAATATCTGTAGCGAGGCACGCGCCAACTGAACGGGGAACGGTATACCACTAGTGTTAAGCTTGTTTGTTCTTCTTTAGTACAGAATTTTCCTTCTAAGGAACTGCACTGCACTTTTCTATCCATCTCGACATGCCGAAAGGGTCTTCCACGGGGTCAATAGCTAGAAAGCTCCTTCGGAATAGCAAGCAGCAGAAAGAGGGGTTGCTGGTTCGGGAAAGGAGTAGGGCCACAGTTAGCCAACTTATCCGGAAGCGGGTCAAGAAAGAGACAAAACTTGAGCGAGGAATGGGCTCCGCCCTAGTTTTTAAGGCAAAGTCTCACATGAAAGATAAAACTCAACATGAGACTCGAAACACAAAACTCGGCTAAAAAAGGATCAAAACCCGTCCTCCAGGAAAAGATAGC
>NC_053436.1:44937872-45112925 GCF_007990345.1 Gossypium hirsutum | reverse complement strand
TCGTCTTATTCAAAACCCAAATTATGAAATCCCGTTCTCTCACTTCACACCTCGGAATGCACCGTTCTTATAGAGAGAAAGGCACTTTCACATCTTCTTAACCCAAAATGGCTGGGGAGAGGAAGGTTCCTTTTTTTAGGGTACTCCTGGGAACAGATCCAGTGGAGATGAGGTGGGGCTGTAGCTTAGAGGATTAGAGCACGTGGATACGAACCACAGTGTCGAGGGTTCGAATCCCTCCTCGCCCACAACCGGCCCAAAAGGGAAGGACCTTTCCCTCTGGGGGTAGGAAAATCATGATCGGAATAGCGGACCCAAACCTATGGAACTTGGGCGTGGGTCTTTTGCCGAAATGGAGTGGCCTTTTTTTTATTATTTATCATATATTTACTTTTCTATTTTATATTTATATATAGTATTACCGGCCAAAGCAAAATAAAATAAGCATATTTTTTTTGTTTTACGCCCCGTAACTCTTCCTCAGCCAGGCTTGGGCAGAATAGCAGAGCAAGTACAAGTATTAGTAGCATAGAAAAAATGCGCTCCTCGTCATTAAATTAATGTGTTTGCTCGCGGTAATTGTGGCCTCTCGGGAGAATCGATGACTGCATCTTTGAGGCATTTGCTAGTACTAGTACATCTGAGAATTCTTAATTGGCTGGTTGTAAGTAGCCCCGGGACTATGGAACAAAGGATTATCCCGGACACCTACACCAGGATATTGACGGTGATTCTCAAATATCGCAGAACAGAATGTGATACGATGAGGTAGAATGCAATAGAAACAAAGACACAGGGAACGAGTTACCTGCTCTTAACGGTCAAAGCGAACCCTTTCATTCTGACATTCTGAATTCTTTAATTTGGAATGAATCAAATCTCCTCAAGTAGGATTCGAACCTACGACCAGTCAGTTAACAGTTGACCGCTCTACCACTGAGCTACTGAGGAACAACGGGAGATTAGATCTCATAGAGTTCAATTCCCGTTCTCAACCCATGACCAATATGAACTCGAAGTTTCATTCGTAACCCCCGGAACTTCTTTGTAGTGGCTCCATTCCATGCCTCATTTCATAGGGAACCTCAAAGTGGCTCTATTTCATTATATTCCATTTAGATCCCAATTCCATTTTTATATTGTCATTGACATGACATAAGAGATGTCTGTTCTAGTCTATCTTTTTCTATTTCTATATATGTATATGGAAAGTTCAAAAATCATCATATAATAATCCAGAAATAGAAAAGAAAAAAGGGAGGTTAATGGTGATTTTAAAATCTTTTATACCAGGGAATCTAATATCCTTATACATGACGATAATCAATTCGGTCGTTATGGTCAGACTCTATTATGGATTTCTGACCACACTATCCATAGGTCCCTCTTATATCTTCTTCTACGAGCTCGGTTTATGGAAGAATGAGAAGAAGGAACCGAGAAGAGAGTATCAGCAACAACTGGGTTTATTGCAGGCCAGCTCATGATGTTCATATCAATCTACTATGTACCTCTGCATCTAGCATTGGGTAAATCTCATACAATAACTGTCCTAGCTCTACCGTATCTTTTGTTTCATTTCTTCTGGAACAATCACAATGACTTTTTTGATCATAAACGTCCTACCAGAAATTCAATGCGTAATCTTAGCATTCAATGTGTATTCCTGAATAATCTCATTATTCAATTATTCAACCATTTCATTTTACCAAGTTCAATGTTAGCTAGGTTAGTTAACATCTATATGTTTCAATGCAACAACAATATGTTATTTGTAACAAGTAGTTTTTTGGTTGGTTAATTGGTCATATTTTATTGATGAAATGGGTTGGGTTGGTATTAGTCTGGATACAACAAAATAATTTAATTAGGTCTAATGTACTTATTCGATCTAATAAGTATCTTGTATCAAAATTTAGAAATTCTATGGCTCGAATCTTTAGTATTCTGTTATTTATTACCTGTGTTTACTATTTAGGCAGAATACCATCACCCATTCTAACTAAGAAACTGAAAGGAATTTCTGAACTGGAAGAAGTGGGGGAAAGTGAGGAAGAAAGAAACATAGAAATAGAAACTATTTCTGACGGGGGAGGGGCTAACCAGAAACAGGGAACTGAAGAAAATACTTCTTCTTCCCTTTTTCGGAGGAAGAGGTGGATCCGAGCAAAATCGACGAAACAGAAAAGCTATGAGTGGCTGGAAAGAAAAAAATAAAGGGCGAACTCCACTTTCTTTTAAAGAGACATACTATAAAAATAGACCGGTTTATGAAACTTCTTATCTAGATGGGAATCAAGAAAGTTCGAAGTTTGAAATATTAAAAAAAAAGAAGATAAATATTTATTATGGATTGAAAAACCTCTTGTGACACTTCTTTTTTATTCTAAATGATGGAATCGACCTTTGGATATATAAAAAATGACAGGGTTGAAAATGCTATAAAAAATGAAATGTCACAATATTTTTTTTATACATGTCAAAGTGATGGAAAAGAAAAAATATCTTTTACATATCCACCCAGTTTAGCAACTTTTGGGGAAATGATACAAAAAATATATATTTTTTCACACCAGAAAAATGGTTTTCTGATGAATTGTATACTGATTGGAGTTTTATCAATGAACTAAAAAGAAGAAATTTGAGTAAGGAGTTTATAAAAAGAGTCGAATCTATAGATAAGGATCTTTTGATCTGGGCATACTTGAAAAAATGACTCGATTCTCTAATAATGAAACTAAACGAGAATACTTGCCTAAACTATATGATCCTTTCTTGCATGGACCCTACCGCGGAAGAATCAAAAAATGGGGTTCTCCTTTAAGCATAAATCAAACTTATAAAAAAAAACACGGATCCATTTTGGATAAATAAGATTCATGCTCTACTTCTTACTACTGATTATCACGACCTTGAACAGACACTAGATACACTCAATATAAAATCATAGCAACAGAAAAAGAACTCTCTTTATTGACATTGATAGAAGATGAACACGGAAATATCGATTTCGAGGATCGAGTCAAAATTTTAAATTTTTATTCAATATAGTTATAACTAATCCCAACAATCAAACAATTAGAAAAAAATCTATTGGAATAAAAGAAATAAGTAAAAAGGTTCCTCAATGGTCATACAAATTAATCGATGATTTAGAACAACAGGAGGGAGAAAACGAGGAAAATGTAACAGCAGAGCATGAAATTCATTCAAGAAAATCCAAGCGCGTTGTGATTTTTACTAATAACCAGGCAAACGCCGATACTTATACTAATACCAAGGATGCTAATGATCCTGATCAAACAGACGAAGTGGCTTTGATACGCTATTCGCAACTATCGGATTTTCAGCACGACATAATAAAGGGTTCCATGCTTGCTCAAAGGCGTAAAACAATTACTTGGGAGCTGTTTCAAGAAAATGTACATTCCCCCCTTTTTTTAGGCAGAGTAGACAAACCACTCTTTTTTTCTTTTGATGTTTCTGGACCGCTAAAACGAATATCTCGAAATTGGATATGTAAAAACAAAGAATCAAAAATTTCTGATTATACAGAAAAAAAGATCGAGAAAAAAGACGAGGCCAAAAGATAAAAATACAAAAGAGAAGAGAAAATGAGGATAGAAATAGCAGAAGCTTGGGATAGTCTTTTACTTGCTCAAGTAATAAGGGGCTCCGTGTTAATAACCCAATCCATTCTTAGAAAATATATTATATTACCTTCACTAATAATAGTTAAAAACATTGCCCGTATGTTATTATTTCAATTTCCTGAGTGGTCTGAGGATTTAACGGATTGGAATTGAGAAATGCATGTTAAATGCACTTATAATGGTGTTCAATTATCCGAAATAGAATTTCCAAAAAACTGGTTAACTGACGATATTCAGATAAAGATCCTATTTCCTTTTTGCCTGAAACCTTGGCACAGATTTAAACTACAACCCTCTCATAAAGATCCAATGAAAAAAAAGAAAGGTCAAAAGAATGATTTTTGCTTTTTAACAGTTTAGGGAATGGAAACTGAATTACCTTTCGGCTTCCTCGAAAACGGCGTTCGTTTTTTGAGCCTATTTTTAAAGAACTAAAAAAAATAAAAAAATGGAAAACGAAATGTTTTATAGCTTTAACAATTTTAAAAGAAAAAACTAAATTGTTTCGAAAAGCTTCAAAAGAAACAAAAAAATGGATCACTCAAAGCATTCTATTTCTAAAAGGAATAATAAAAGAACTTTCAAAAATAAATCCAATTCCATTTTTTGGGTTGAGAGAACCATATGAATTGGGCGAAACTAAAAAGGATTCGATAATCAGTAATAAGATGATTCGTAAATCATCCCTTCAAATTCAATCTATGGCGTGGACAAATTATTCATTAACCGAAAAAAAATAAAAGATCTGACTAAGAGAACAAACACAATCAAAAATCAAATACAAAAAATTCTAATTATAAAAGACAAGAAAAATGAATTTCTAACTCAAGAAATAAATAGTAATTCTAACAAAATAAGTTATCAGGATAAAATATTAGAATCATCAAAAAAATTTTGGCAAATAGTAAAAAGAAGAAATATTCGATTAATCCGGAAATTCTATTTTTTTATAAATTTTTTCATTGAAAAGATATACATGGATATTCTTCTATATATCATTAATATTCCAAGAACCAATACCCAACTTTTTCTTGAATCAACAAAAAAAATGATTGAAAACTTCATTCACAATAATGAAGCAAATTAAGAAAGAATTAATAAAACAACTAAAAATACAACTCATTTTATTTCAACTATAAAAACCTCACTTTCTTCACTTTCTAATATTAGTATTAGAAATAAAAATGAAAAAGCTTTTTGTGACTTATCCTCCCTCTCACAAGCATATGTATTTTACAAATTATCACAAACCCAAGTTTTAGTTTTTATAAATTCAAACCTATCCTTCAATATCATGGAACATCTCTTTTTCTTAAAAATGAAATAAAAGATTATTTTGAAGAACGGGGAGTATCTCATTCCAGATTAAGAAATCATTATGGGTTAAGATAGAAAATTGTTTGGCATTCTGGAATGAATGAATGGAAAAACTGGTTAAGGAGTCGTTATCAATACGATTTAGTTCAGAATAGATGGCTAAAATTAGTACCAGGACAATGGCGAAATAGAGTCAATCAACACTATCTGGCTCAAAATAAACATTTAACAAAATGGGATTCAGATGAAAAAGAAAGATTAATTCATTACGAAAGAAAAATGCTTTTCAAGCGAACTCATTACTAACTCAAGAACATAAACTGAATCAAGAACAAAAATATAAAAAAATCTAATTTTAAAAAACACTATGGATATGATTTTTTATTATATAAATCTATTAATTATCAAGATAAGAGGGACCCGTATACTTATGGATCACCATTCCAAGTAAATAAGAGGGAAGAGAGTTCTTATCATTACAACATGGATAAACAAATTTTTTTGATACACTGAGGGATATCCCCATCCATAATTATCTAGGAGAAGGCGATATCCTAGATGCTATGGGGAATTTTTCGCACAGAAAGTTTTTTAATTGGAGAATTCTTGATTTTTGTCTTAGAAATAAGGTCGATATTGAGTCCTGGGTCGATACCAGTACCAATAGTAAGAAAAATATTAAGACTGTGGTTAAGAATTATCAAATAATTGATAAAATGGACCTTTTTTATTTCACAATTTATCAAGATCAAGAAAGCAACCCATCCAATAAAAAAGGAAGCCATTTTGATTGGATGGGACTGAATGAAGAAATAGTAAGTCATCCTATACCGAATCTAGAACTTTGGTTCTTCCCAGAATTTGTGCTGCTATATAATGCATATAAGGTTAAACCATGGATCATTAATAAAATTACTTCTTTTCAATTTTAATGGAAATAGGAACATTAATAAAATATTATTGAAAATAAAAAAAGGGACTCCCTTATAGCACCAAACGAAAAACAAATTATTGGATCAGAGAATCGAAATCAAGAAGAAAAAGAACCCATAGGTGAAGGGGTCTTGTATCAGATGCACAAAAACAAGAAAAGAACCCATAGTGAAGGGGGTCTTGTATCAGATGCACAAAACAAGGAAATTTTAAATCCGTTCTCTTAAACCATGAAAAATATTTGAAGAAGATTATGATAAATCAGACAAAAAAAACGTAGAAAGAAAAGCAATACAAGAGCAACACGGAAGCAGAGCTTGATTTCTTCCTAAAAAGGTATTTGCGTTTTCAATTGAGATGGGATGATTCTTTAAATCAAAGAATAATCAATAATATCAAAGTATATTGCCTCCTGCTTAGACTGATAAATCCAAACGAAATTGTTATATCCTCTATTCAACGGGGAGAGATGAATCTGGATATTTTGATGATTCAGAAGGATTTAACTCTTAGAGAATTGATGAAAAAAGGAATATTGATTATCGATCCAGTTCGTCTGTCGGTAAAAAATAATGGACAATTTATTCTATATCAAACTATAAGTATTTTGTTGGTTCATAAAAATAAACACCAAATTAATCAAAGATACCAAGAAAAAAACTATATTGATAAAAATCATTTTTATGAATTTATTGCAAGACATCAAAAGATGACTAAAAATGAAAAAAACTATATTGATAAAAATCATTTTTATGAATTTATTGCAAGACATCAAAAGATGACTAAAAATAAAGACAAAAATCATTATGATTTGTTTGTTCCTGAAAATATTTTATCCCCTAACCACCGGCAAGAATTGCGAATTCAAATTTCTTTCAATTCCAGGGATAAAAATGGTATGCATAGAAATGCAGTATTTTTAAATAATGTAAAAAACTATGGTCAAGTTTTGACTAAAAACAAACATCTTGATAGTGATAAAAAGAAACTAATTAAATTAAAGTTCTTTCTTTGGCCCAATTATCGATTAGAAGATTTAGCTTGTATGAATCGATATTGGTTTAATACTAATAACGGCAGTCGTTTCAGTATGATAAGGATCCGTATGTATCCACGTCTGAAAATTCGTTAATGGTACATTTTAATGGTACGTTTTCCCCTATATTATGTATGTATCGTGTCGGGTATATGAAAACAAATAGATGGTCACAAGGATTGTCTTACATTTTATTCTAATACACGATACTAATTTAATGGCATACATATCAATTAGATCGACAAATGAATCAACAAAATCCTCTTATTTGAACTCTAAAATTTTCTCTTTTGTAGAAATCTCTCACTCTTTTGTATCCCTATACGAATCAAATCGAAACCCGGATTGATTAATTTTATTTAAAAAAAATGATAAAGTTCATAACGAACTTAAAATCATCGTGTATATCAAAATGATTGGTATTATTATTACTGATCAGTAAAATTCACATTCAAAAAAAGGGGGAAATTTTTTGGTTTTATGGTAAAAAATTCATTCATCTCAGTTATTTTTCAAGAAAAAAAAAGAAGAAAACAGGGGGTCTGTTGAATTTCAAATAGTTAGTTTCACCAATAAGATACGAAGACTTACTTCACATTTGGAATTGTACAAAAAAGACTATTTATCTCAGAGAGGTCTACGTAAAATTCTAGGAAAACGTCAACGACTGCTATCTTATTTATCAAAGACAAATAAAATACGTTATAAAGAATTAATTGGTGAGTTGGATATTCGGGAATCAAAAAATCGTTAATTTGCAAATTTTGAATTAGTCGATTTATTAGATTTTCATTTTGATGTACTTGTTTTCGTTTTCAACAATTCATGTAAGAATGAATCGAGGAAAAACTTATGAATCTATCAGCTACAGAAAAAGACCTTATGATAGTCAATATGGAGCCTCACAACCCATCAATGCATGGTGTTCTTCGTCTCATCGTTACTCTAGATGGTGAAGATGTTGTTGACTGTGAACCAATATTAGGTTATTTACACAGAGGAATGGAAAAAATTGCAGAAAACCGAACAATTATACAATATTTGCCTTATGTAACGCGTTGGGATTATTTAGCCACTATGTTCACGGAAGCAATAACTGTAAATGGACCAGAACAGTTGGGGAATATTCAAGTCCCTAAAAGGGCCAGTTATATCAGAGTAATTATGTTGGAGTTGAGTTGTATAACTTCTCATCTATTATGGCTTGGACCTTTTATGGCAGATATTGGTGCACAGACCCCCTTTTTCTATATTTTCATAGAAAGAGAATTAGTATATGATCTATTCGAAGCTGCCACCGGTATGAGAATGATGCATAATTATTTTTGTATCGGAGGAGTGGCTGCCGATCTACCTTACGGCTAGCTAGATAAATGTTTGGATTTCTGTGATTATTTTTTAACAGGAATTGTTGAATATCAAAAACTTATTACGCGAAATCCTATTTTTTTAGAACGAGTTGAAGAGATAGGCGTTATTGGTGGAGAAGAAGCAATAAATTGGGGTTTATCTGGCCCAATGCTACGAGCATCTGGAATCAAATGGGATATTCGGAAAGTTGATCATTATGAGTGTTACAACGAATTTGATTAGGAAATCCAGTGGCAAAAATAAGGAGATTTATTAGCTCGTTATTTAATCCGAATCAGTGAAATGACGGAATCTATAAAAATAATTCAACGGGCCCTAGAAGGAATTCCGGGTGGTCCCTATGAGAATTTAGAAATCCGATGCTTTGATCGAGAAAGGGATCCAAAATGGAACGATTTTGAATATCGATTCATTAGTAAAAAACCTTCTCCCACATTTGAATTACCGAGACAAGAATAAAATATCATGTAGGGCATGTTTAACATGCATTTCACGTATTGTTTCAAGGTATTGAAATATCATTATTTATTTGTCATGTAAAATCAATTCTTTCATTATATCACATAACATGAGAATGAGAATAACATACTTTTCAAACAGTGAAAATCATAACCACACAACATACTTTTCACAAAATTAGTTAGCTCGAAATCATTTACTTGTATAATCTATTTTGACAAATTTAGTCTCTCGTTTTAGAATACTTAAAGTATTCACATAAATCACAAATCAAATAATAATATTTTTTTAGCCATTATTAACGTTATATATATAACTTGTATCAGCCTAGACCCACACTTGAATTCGTATGACCCGATAATAATGACTTCATTTCCAAACTCTAAGAGAGAAAATCAACCCTTGAATCCTTAGTTAAATGTTAATACCATGTCAGAATATTAACATTTTTAATAATATTTTCAAATAAATGATTAAGTTGAATCACTTACTTAATCAATGGTCCCAATGATGAACACCTCTAAATGATGGAATATGGATCCGAGGTTTCAAAAAAACACTTCAAGCATGAACAAGAAATATCCTTGTTAGAATCTGTCATAAACGATAATCAAGAAAGAAATAATATAATTGGAGGATTTACCAATACTTATGTAATCTCAAGGGTAAGGAGACTCAACGATCCTTGCAATGATTCAATTAAAGAGGAGTCTCAACTAACAAATAAAATAAAATAACAAAAATGATAGATTAGAAAAGATTAACAATAAAAACTTTCAATAAAATCAAGATATGAAGTTAAATAATAAAAAGGTTGGTTACGAAATAGAGAAGGAGAAAAGAAGAAAACAATGAAAAACTATGGTGGTCAAAAGGTGTAATTCACCTTTTCTAGGTTCAATGCATGTCACACAAGGTAGGGGTGAAGAAAATAGGCATGTTGAGGGGACAAAGGAGCAAAAAGGGGACCATAAGAGTGAAAAGTGGGGGTTTAAAAAGGAAAGTTGACTAGTTAAAAGAGGAAAGAATCTTCCTTTGCATGCTAACTAGGAGTGGACAGTTATGGAAGCTTTTTCCCATGCAAAAGTTGCCAAAAAAATATGTAAAGTGTGGAGACTTAAAACCAGGACCCTTAGGAAATTATTTAAGCTTCTAACCACTAAGCGAACTTACTTCCTTGTTCACAAACTACATCATTTATTTGAAAAACATGGTGTGACCTTTGCTAAGGTTTGAAGCATAATTGCACCATATAGAAAATAATGTGAGGGAAGGTATTCGAACACATATTATTAAGGTCAGCTCCACCACTACTCAATCACTATACTTGATAATTATTTATTATTAAATGAGAAAAAGATCATCTAAAAAATTCGAGCATGACCACTATCGGTTTATTAACCCAATTTCTACTAACTCGATTTTTGGGATGTGGCATCTAACCTAATGGTTAATAAATATTGAAGTTTCTGTGCTACCTAAGTTCGATTCCCCTTTACTGTATTATTTTGATTTACTATAGTTTTGTCAAAACCCTAGCAGTTGCTACCCCATGCTGTAACCTTAGGTATTTAATATATATATTTCTTTTCAAATTCACCTAATTAGCTTATTTGTTCATTTTCTTTATTGTCCCCCACTTCTTTCCATTTTTTTTGCCACCTCTAAGCCTAATTTCCTCACATATTTTCGTATCTTTTTCTGTCATTGTCGCTGTCCAAGTTAATAGCAATCATTGCTTTCATTTATATCACCATTACCTTCCACCTTGGCTGCTATTTTTCATATCATTGTCGCCCTTGAAGCCTTTCAATCGCAACTCTTTCCTTCCTTATCATTTATTGGTTTTGCACTTTTTCCATCACAGATCTAGAGCAGGTAGCGTAAGTATTGTTTTCATGACAAACCCACTGTTTTTTCTTTTCTTTTCTTTTTCTTTACTATATTTTTGTTCAAAACCCTAGCATTTGTTGCCCCATGCTACAACCCTAGGCATTTAATGTATATTTCTTTTTAGTTTCGCCTAATTAGCTCATCTATTCATTTTTTATGTCATCCCCCTCTTCTTTTCTCTCATCTTCACCAATTTTATTTTCTTTTCTTCTTCTTTTGTGTCATCCTTAAGCCTAATTTCCTCCTATATTTTCCTTTCTTTTTCCACCATTGCCACCATCTAAGTGAATAGCCACCATTTCTTCCATTTTTATCATCATTGTTGTCCACACTGGCTGCTATTTTTCACATTATTGTCACCCTTGAAGTCTCTCAACCGCACCTATTTCCTTCCTTATTTGTTGTCAGTTCTTCACTTCTTCCATCACAGATCTGGAGCGGGTAGCATAAGTATTGTTTTCATGATAGATCCAATGTCATTCTCCTTCCTTTTATTTTTAGTAATGGTCGAATATTTTTGTATAATGGTCGAATCTATCATGCCAATTTTTTTGTGTAATATTTTTTGAAAGGCCTAGTCTAAACACCTTAGATTAGTAGTTGTGTCGAAGAATAATCCACATCTCCTATTTAATCATTAGGAGAGTAAATAACGTATAGAAATCAAATTTGATTAGTTTCTACTTGTCCCTGTTTCAGCCGAACCCAATAGGGGTGTTAAAAATAGATTCTAAACTATGTTTGTGTTTTGTGTTTAGATCTAATTGACTGATGTCTAGATCAAGGCCGTAATAGTTCTGGATTTGTGTTAGTGCATAGGATTTGTGGAAATCAGGTGTGGGTCCTAACTATTTTATGTTGCGATATTTAGTGTAAATTATTTGATTGTTCGCGAATTGGTCAAAAGTTATAGGACTCTAAAATGAAGTGGTCGATTGTGTAAGTATTTTTCATATGGGTTGATTGTGTATTTGATTAATTGGTTGGCTAAATGCATGCCATTTTGTGGCTAGTACTGTCAGCTATCTTTTCTTCAATACTACCAACTACACGTAAGTATCTATACTGTAATGTATATTGACTGCATGTACGCATGTCATTGAATGTTATCGATTTAAAGAATGTGTTTTAAGCATAACAATGATACTATTTTACAGAATGCATGTATAACATGCCATTGTAATGAATTTGCTACAGATAAAGCTTGACGTGCCACATTGTTACATGACATATTGCATTGAATAGGTTTTGAGATTTGATGGGTGACAGAGGAGTTCCTTGGACTATCGATGGTATATCCACATTATGTGCTGACTATAAATCTACACCTCCAGAGTTTTGTTGGAGTATTTGTGACAGCCCTAATGTGACCCTAGTAGGGAAGTGGTTTCTGGACCACTAAACCGAGTCATAAAAATAATTAACCGTCATAATTGATGCTCATTATATGTACATGTGCATGTGTGAAAATTTCATGTTTGAATTTTGTTAATTGTAAGTGAATTTTATCAAATAGGACTTATGTGAGAAAATTTAGAAATGTGCTAGGCAAATGCAAAGTGGCCTATTAATGCATATTGTGAAAATGATGGATTTGCATGTCAATTTACCCAAATTAAGGCATAGTGGCCGGCCATGCTATGAGTGGAAACATGTCACAAACATGTTATGTTAGTGATGTATGTTAGGAACAATAAAATAAGGAGTATGGGTAATAAAGAAATGGAAAAAAAAGAAAGAATGTGTGTGATTGTTTCTCCCCCCTCCCCATTGCCGTGAATGTAAGAAAGAAAACAAAAAAAAGTGTCCATCTTTTTTCATTTCTCTTGGCCGAATGTTCTAAGGAAGAAAGGAAACAAGTTGTGTTCTTTGGTTCTTCTTGGCCGGATTGAGAGGAGGAAGGAAGGAGTGAAGCAATCGATCATCTTAGGTCGATATTAAGGTAAGGAAGTTGATACTAGTTCTTGAAATCCTAGTTGATTTTGAGTGAGATATCAAGTTATTGTTGGTAACCCATGTTGAAATTGTGATTTTGGAATAAGTAAGGTTTTTGGCTATGGAGATTAATAAGGGTGATGGTTGTGTTTCATGCTAAGTCTAGATGAACAATGGTAGTTGCTTACATCTTGATGATTATGAGTTTCTTTCTTGGTTCTACCTTAGATCCATGAAGCATATTTTTATTTGGTGTTGTTGGAAGTATCGGCCATGGTATATCCGTAAGTGTGATTTATGCTTATTGCATGGTAGGTAAGATTTATGTTTTGGATATATGTTTAAATTTGGTTATAATCAAATTTTTGATTCGGCTCTTGCACATATATATATATGATTGCACATGACGTATTGGTATGACCTATATATTATATCAAGGTATATACTTACACATGATGGTGCTTCGGTTATGGATTAAATGATGGATGCGTATTGAGTTATAATATGTAATGCATTAGTTAGTAAAATGTATGCCATTTATGTGTGGTATTAAGTATATAATCGGCCTCAACATAGACATGCATATTCGGCCATAGGAAGAAGATGGTGTTGCATGTATTCGGTTAGAGGCAAGCTTATTGATGCTTTTGTCTTGGCTTAGAAAATTCGGCCAAGGGGGAATATTAGCAAAAATGTTGAGTTTGATTCATGATTCCATATATATATGTGACTCTAATGCCTAAAGTATATATGGGCTAAGTACCTTGAGGTTTTCTTTTGATGTTCGAATGAATTGTATTAAATTGCTTGATGTGATTAAAAATGCATATGACCATTGTGTAGTTGAGCTAGAAGGTGGCCATATGACCAATCAAACTCCTTGTCATATTCGGCCATAAGCTAGCATAATGAGACTTTAATAAGTTAAATTTGTTTGAATTAGCTCAAAAGCTTAGAGGACCACAATTGGATAAGGGAAAGGAAAAAGTTATCGAGTAGCCGCTGAAAACGTTCGACCACATCCGAGGTAAGTTCTTGAGTAATAGAGCTTAAATTATTATTTGATTAGATCATGTTTTAAGCAAATCAAAATCATGTTTTTTGTGTGTGGCTATTGAGCCGAAATTGCAAGAGTGATAAGTGTCTTGTGTTTGAGTTTTGCTAATGAAAATGAAATACGAATGTGTCATGATTTATTGTTAAATGTGTATGGTTATTCGAATGATGTCCGGGCTAAGTCCCGAAGGCTTGGTGCTAAGTGACCATATCCGGACTAAGATCCGAAGGCATTTGTGCGAGATACTAATTCCGGGCTAAGCCCGAAGGCATTGGTGCGAGTTACTAAATCCGGGTTAAGTCCCGAAGGCATTTGTACGAGTTACTATAACCGGGCTATGTCCCAAAGGCATTTGAACGAGTAGCTATATCCGGTTAAATTCTGAAGGTACGTGATTAGGGAATGAACGATCTTGTTGTAAAAATTTCAGTTAATACGCTTGTAACACCCCAACATTGAGGTATGTTTCGTATGTGCTTTGAATTAGTTGAGCCCTTACAAATAAGTATTCGCTCAGTTGATAAATGAGCTACCAGCCTTTGGCTAAGTTGATCTTTGTGTATGAATATAAGGGTTGGTAATGTGAAGTAAGTATGATATTGAAAATTTGTGCAAATGAAATTATCTGTTTAGCTACATGAATGCTATACTTTGGTTGTGTCTAAATTCTTTGCTCAAAACTTACTAAGCATTTACTGCTTACTCCGTTTCTTTGATTCTCTGTTTTATAGATTTTGGTTCTTCAGCTATCGGACTCGGGATTTTGAAGACGAAGTCGCCCACACTATCAAAGCTCCTTTTGGTATACTTTTAGTTGAACTTTGAAATGGCATGTATAGGACTACCCTTTTGTTGTTGGTCATGTACCCTTCGGTTTTGTGTAAATTTGGATAGCCATGCGAAAATGGCTTAAATATACTTTGATCATAGCATTATAATCGTTTTGTATGTTGTCCGTCGAGAGGTATGGAAATGTTGGTAACGGTTAGCCATGGGAATGGTTATTCATGATCATTTTTTTTGGAATATGTATGACAAACTCTAGTTGATCCATGGAGGATCATGAAATAGGTAAAGTTTACCTTAAAAATAGATGTTGGTAGCAGCAGTGATGTGGATGTGAAAAATCACTAAAAATAGTAGGAATGGAATTAAATAGTGAATAAATTATGTAATCGAACCTTGATGAATCTATTTTTATAGGAAAGTAACGAAACGTTCATATGAACAGTATATTATGAGATGTTAAAGTTTTCGTGAGACAGGGCTAGAACGGTTTCTGGATCCCCTGATCTGACTTTGGAAATTCATTATCAATTAACCAGAGACATTTAGAAGTCATGCCATATATGTATAGATTCCTCTTTGAGTCTAGTTTCTATAGAAATAAACGGCATCAGTATTGAAGCGCTGTACAGGGAGATAATCAAATCGTAATGCATGAAGGTCAGTGTAGTCGTACCCTGTAACAGGGGAGACTTTAACTAATAAACTGTACTAATTGGCCCGACCAAAAATTCTAGAAAAAATATGTAGATGGACATATGAGTCTAGTTTTAGGGAAAAATTACGAAACTGATTTTCGAGTTTTAGAACTCAAGATATGATTTTTAAGGTGACAGTGACACAGTTAGCCAACTGCCTGGAAATTTTTAAAATGAACTGTGCAAGTAAGTGAATGTAGTCTGTGAACCCCTCGTGTCCGACTCCGGCAACGGTCTCGGGTATGGGGTGTTACAATTTTATTGGTATCAGAGCTACGGTTTAGTCGATTCTAGGACTACCGTAATGCGTTGGGTCTAGCTATACATGCCATTTTATGTGATTATTTGATAGTGTGGTGATTTCTGACAATTGAAATGTGTTTATTTATAGTAATGGATCCCGATCCCGACCGAGCGGTAGCTGATGATCTTGAGAGTGTAGCGCCTGCTCCCGCACAAGGGATAGCTCCGGCGGACTCTCATCCTATTGCTAGTAATCCGAATGATGAGGCTAGACAAGCTTTCTATAACGTGATGAATGATTGGTTCAACCAATACATTCGAACTAATACAGCTGTTCCACAACCTCCATTCCCGACAAATACCACCCCCGCACCTACAGTACCTCCGGTAATGGACCAAATAAGGTCAAATAAGCCCCCAGTTGACAGAATCTGAAAACACGGGGCTACTGAATTTAAAGCTACGGACAGCGATGATGCCGAGCAAACTGAATTTTGGTTGGACAACACTATCCAGGTACTCGACGAGCTATCTTGCACACCCGATGAGTGCCTAAAGTGTACTATCTCCTTGCTACGTGATTCTGCCTACTATTGGTGGAATACATTGACTTCTGTTGTGCCTAGAGAGCAAGTAACTTGGGAATTCTTCCAAACCGAGTTTCGAAAGAAGTATATCAGTCAGAGATTCATTGACCAAAAACGGAAGGAATTTCTTGAACTTAAACAAGGTTCCATGTCGGTTACCGACTATGAACGAAAGTTTGTAAGGCTTAGCCGGTACGCACGAGAATGTATTTCCTCAGAAGCCGTAATGTGTAAACGTTTCGAGGATGGATTGAATGATGATATAAAGCTGTATGTTGGCATTTTGAAAATCCGAGAATTTGTGGCACTTGTCGAGCGAGCTTGCAAAGCCGAGGAGCCCAGTATGGAGAAAAGAAAAACTGAGGCAGGAGCAAGGGAGTTTCGTAAGAGGTCTTCGGGGAAGCCCTTCTCACAGTCATCGAAGAAATTAGAGATGGCTTAGGTCGGTCTAGAGACACTTCGGGCTTTTCTAGACGAGATCGCGATCGACCCCTTTCGAGTGCACGAGTCACTTCGGTCGCCAGTGTGGGAAATGATCGTCGAGATAGAACGGAGTGCCAGTATTATGGCAAATGGCATTCTGAAAGTTGTAGATTCCATGACCGCTCCTGCTACAAGTGCGGGTCAATTGACCACTTTATCAAAGATTGCCCGAGGTTGTCTGAACAGAATGTAAATCAGAGTGGGAAACCGAGTGCTACCACTGCTTGAGGTAGACCATCTAGAAACACGGGAAATGCTAGTGGTGGTCAGAGAGGATCTAGAGATGCTGCGACCAGATCTGAGGCTCGTGCTCCTGCTAGGGCTTATGCTATACGCACACGCGAGGATGCTTCCTCGCCAGATGTTATTACCGGTACTTTTACTCTCTTTGATACTAATGTGATTGCTTTGATTGACCCTGGTTCTACTCATTCTTATATATGCGAAACCTTAGCATCCAGTAAGACTTTACCTATTGAGTCTACTGAGTTCGTAATTCGGGTGTCAAATCCCTTGGGTCGTTACGTGCTTGTCGACAAAGTGTGTAAAAATGCCCCCTAGTAATTCGAGATTCCTGTTTTCCGGCGGACTTGATGCTTTTACCGTTTGATGAATTTGATGTTATTCTTGGTTTGGATTGGTTGACCATGCATGATGCGGTTGTGAATTGCAAAAGCAAGACTATTGATTTGAGGTGCGCAAATAACGAGATAATCCGAGTTGAGTCTACGGACTTAAAGGGGTTGCCAGCTGTAATATCAGCAATGATGGCCCAGAAATATGTAAGAAAAGGGTGCGAAGCATACCTTGCGTATGTACTTGATGAAAAAGAATTAGAAAAGAAACCCGAATCTGTGCCGGTGGTTTGTGAATACCCGGATGTTTTTCCCGAAGAATTACCGGGTTTACCACCTGTTCGGGAGGTAGAGTTTGGTATTGAGCTTGTACCTGGGACTACACCGATTTTGATAGCTCCGTACCGTATGGCACCAACCGAGTTAAAAGAATTGAAAGCTCAATTGCAAGAGTTTACGGATAGGGGTTTCGCTCGACCAAGTTTCTCACCTTGGGGTGTACCAGTATTGTTTGTGAAAAAGAAGGACGGAACCATGAGGTTGTGCATCGACTATCGTCAGCTGAATAAAGTAACGATAAAGAATAAATATCCATTACCGCGTATTGATGATTTGTTTGATCAACTAAAGGGAGCCTCAGTGTTTTCAAAGATAGATTTGAGATCGAGTTATTATCATTTGCGAATTCGAGATTCGGATATACCCAAAACTGCTTTCAGAACGAGATACAGCCACTACGAGTTCTTAGTGATGCCGTTTGGGCTCACTAATGCCCCTGCGGTATTTATGGATTTGATGAATCAGATCTTCAGACAGTATTTGGACCGGTTCGTAGTTGTGTTTATTGATGACATCTTGGTCTATTCAAGAGATGAGACCGAACATGCTGAGCACCTGAGATTAGTGTTGCAAATTTTACGGGATAAGCAGTTATATGCTAAGTTCAGTAAGTGTGAGTTCTGGTTAAGAGAGGTTAGCTTCTTGGGCCACGTGGTATCCGCATCGGGTATTCGAGTTGACCCGAATAAAATTTCAGCCATACTTAACTGGAAGCCTCCGAGAAATATTACTAAGGCTCGGAGCTTTTTGGGACTCGCCGGTTACTACCGACGGTTTGTAAAAGGTTTCTCGATGATAGCCACACCCATGACGAAGCCCATTGTAGCCGAATGTCAATTCACCCGGGGAGTACGAAAATGTACAACGATCTGAGACGCCAGTTTTGGTGGCATGGTATGAAACGAGACATTTCCGATTTTGTTTCGAAGTGTTTAATATGTCAGCAAGTAAAGGCGAAACATCAAGTGCCTACGGGTTTACTCCAGCCAATCATGGTACCTGAATGGAAATGGGATCGACTCACGATGGATTTCGTATCTGGGTTGCCAGTATCGGCAAGTAAGAAAGATGCGATTTGGGTTGTTGTGGATAGACTGACTAAGTCGGCTCACTTTATCCCCGTACGTACGGATTTTTCATTGGATAAACTAGCTGAATTGTATATTTCTCAGATTGTGAGATTACACGGGGTACCTATTTCTATCGTGTCGGATAGAGATCCGAGATTCACCTCGCGATTTTGGAAGAAATTGCAAGAAGCTTTGGGTACCAAGCTGTATTTTAGCACCGCTTTTCATCCACAAACCGATGGTCAATCTGAGCGGATAATTCAGATACTTGAGGATATGTTGAGATGTTACATCCTCGAGTTTAGTGGTTCATGGGAACGGTATTTACCTTTGATTGAATTCGCTTACAACAATAGTTTTCAATCAAGTATTAAGATGGCACCTTACGAGGCTTTGTACGGTCGTAAATGCCGTACACCATTGTTTTGGACCGAGCTCGGTGAAAGTAAAATTTTCGGAGTTGATTTGATTAAAGATGCTGAACAAAAAGTAAAATAATTCGTGAGAGTCTGAAGGCAGCCACAGATCGCCAGAAGTCGTACGCGGACTTGAAACGAAAAGACATTGAGTATCAGGTGGGAGATAAAGTGTTTCTTAAAGTTTCTCCTTGTAAAAAGATACTCAGATTTGGCCGTAAGGGCAAGTTGAGCCCGAGATTCATTGGGCCGTACGAAATCTCCGAACGAGTTGGTCCAGTTGCGTGTAGATTGATTTTGCCCCCTGAACTTGAAAAGATTCACGACGTCTTTCATGTTTCGATGCTTTAGATGTTATAGATCCGATCCGTCACACGTGATTAATTCATCAGAAGTTGAAATTCAATCTGACTTGAGTTATGAAGAAGAACCGATTCGTATCCTGACTCGTGAAGTGAAAGAGTTACGAAACAAAAGGGTTCCATTAGTAAAAGTGTTATGGCTCAAGCACGGGATCGAAGAAGCTACTTGAGAAACCGAGAACTCTATGAAAGAACGATACCCAAACCTATTTACAGATAAGATTTTCGGGGACGAAAATTTCTTAAGTGGGGGAGAGTTGTGACAGCCCTAATGTGACCCTAGTCGGGAAGTGGTTTCAGGACCACTAAACCGATGCATAAAAATAATTAACCGTCATAATTGATGCTCATTATATGTACATGTGCATGTGTGAAAATTTCATGTTTGAATTTTGTTAATTGTAAGTGAATTTTATCAAATAGGACTTATGTGAGAAAATTTAGAAATGTGCTGCGCAAATGCAAAGTGGCCTATTAATGCATATTGTGAAAATGATGGGTTTGCATGTCAATTTACCCAAATTAAGGCATAGTGGCCGGCCATGCTATGAGTGGAAACATGTCACAAACATGTTATGTTAGTGATGTATGTTAGGAACAATAAAATAAGGAGTATGGGTAATAAAGAAATGGAAAAAAAAGAAAGAATGTGTGTGATTGTTTCTCCCCCCTCCCCATTGCCGTGAATGTAAGAAAGAAAACAAAAAAAGGTGTCCATCATTTTTCATTTCTCTTGGTCGAATGTTCTAAGGAAGAAAGGAAACAAGTTGTGTTCTTTGGTTCTTCTTGGCCGGATTGAGAGGAGGAAGGAAGGAGTGAAGCAATCGGTCATCTTAGGTCGATATTAAGGTAAGGAAGTTGATACTAGTTCTTGAAATCCTAGTTGATTTTGAGTGAGATATCAAGTTATTTTTGGTAACCCATGTTGAAATTGTGATTTTGGAATAAGTAAGGTTTTCGGCTATGGAGATTAATAAGGGTGATGGTTGTGTTTCATGCTAAGTCTAGATGAACAATGGTAGTTGCTTACATCTTGATGATTATGAGTTTCTTTCTTGGTTCTACCTTAGATCCATGAAGTATATTTTTATTTGGTGTTGTTGGGAGTATCGGCCATGGTATATCCATAAGTGTGATTTATGCTTATTGCATGGTAGGTAAGATTTATGTTTTGGATATATGTTTAAATTTGGTTATAATCAAATTTGTGATTCGGCTCTTGCACATATATATATATGATTGCACATGACGTATTGGTATGACCTATATATTATCTCAAGGTATATACTTACACATGATGGTGCTTCGGTTATGGATTAAATGATGGATGCGTATTGAGTTATAATATGTAATGCATTAGTTAGTAAAATGTATGCCATTTATGTGTGGTATTAAGTATATAATCGGCCTCAACATAGACATGCATATTCGGCCATAGGAAGAAGATTGGTGTTGCATGTATTCGGTTAGAGGCAAGCATATTGATGCTTTTGTCTTGGCTTAGAAAATTCGGCCAAGGGGGAATATTAGCTAAAATGTTGAGTTTGATTCATGATTCCATATATATATGTGACTCTAATGCCTAAAGTATATATGGGCTAAGTACCTTGAGGTTTTCTTTTGATGTTCGAATGAATTGTATTAAATTGCTTGATGTGATTAAAAATGCATATGACCATTGTGTAGTTGAGCTAGAAGGTGGCCATATGACCAATCAAACTCCTTGTCATATTCGGCCATAAGCTAGCATAATGAGACTTTAATAAGTTAAATTTGTTTGAATTAGCTCAAGAGCTTAGAGGACCACAGTTGGATAAGGGAAAGGAAAAAGTTATCGAATAGCCGCTGAAAACGTTCGACCACATCCGAGGTAAGTTCTTGAGTAATAGAGCTTAAATTAAGATTTGATTAGATCATGTTTTAAGCAAATCAAAATCATGCTTTTTGTGTGTGGCTATTGAGCCGAAATTGCAAGAGTGATAAGTGTCTTGTGTTTGAGTTTTGCTAATGAAAATGAAATACGAATGTGTCATGATTTATTGTTAAATGTGTATGGTTATTCGAATGATGTCCGGGCTAAGTCCCGAAGGCTTTGTGCTAAGTGACCATATTCGGACTAAGATCCGAAGGCATTTGTGCGAGATACTAATTCCGTGCTAAGCCCGAAGGCATTGGTGCGAGTTACTAAATCCGGGTTAAGTCCCGAAGGCATTTGTACGAGTTACTATAATCGGGCTATGTCCCGAAGGCATTTGAACGAGTAGCTATATCCGGTTAAATTCTGAAGGTACGTGATTCGGGAATGAACGATCTTGCTGTAAAAATTTCAGTTAATACGCTTGTAACATCCCAACATTGAGGTATGTTTCGTATGTGTTTTGAATTAGTTGAGCCCTTACAAATAAGTATTCGCTCAGTTGATAAATGAGCTACCGGCCTTTGGCTAAGTTGATCTTTGTGTATGAATATAAGGGTTGGTAATGTGAAGTAAGTATGATATTGAAAATTTGTGCAAATGAAATTATCTGTTTAGCTACATGAATGCTATACTTTGGTTGTGTCTAAATTCTTTTCTCAAAACTTACTAAGCATTTAATGCTTACTCCGTTTCTTTGATTCTCTGTTTTATAGATTTTGGTTCTTCAGCTATCGGACTCGGGAATTTGAAGTCGAAATCGCCCACACTATCAAAGCTCCTTTTGGTATACTTTTAGTTGAACTTTGAAATGGCATGTATAGGACTACCCTTTTGTTGTTGGTCATGTACCCTTCGGTTTTGTGTAAATTTGGATAGCCATGCGAAAATGGCTTAAATATACTTTGATCATAGCATTATAATCATTTTGTATGTTGTCCGTCGAGAGGTATGGAAATGTTGGTAACGGTTAGCCATGGGAATGGTTATTCATGATCATTTTTTTTGGAATATGTATGACAAACTCTAATTGATCCATGGAGGATCATGAAATAGGTAAAGTTTACCTTAAAAATAGATGCTGGCAGCAGCAGCGATGTGGATGTGAAAAATCACTAAAAATAGTAGGAATGGAATTAAATAGTGAATAAATTATGTAATCGAACCTTGATGAATCTATTTTCATAGGAAAGTAACGAAACATTCATATGAACAGTATATTATGAGATGTTAAAGTTTTCGTGAGACAGGGCCAGAACGGTTTCTAGATCCTATGATCTGACTTTGGAAATTCATTATAAATTAACCAGAGACATTTAGAAGTCATGCCATATATTTATAGATTCCACTTTGAGTCTAGTTTCTATAGAAACAAACGACATCAGTATTGAAGCGCTGTACAGGGAGATAACCAAATCGTAATGCATGAAGGTCAGTGTAGTCGTACCCTGTAACAGGGGAGACTTTAACTAATAAAATGTACTAATTGGCCTGACCACAAATTCTAGAAAAAAATATGTAGATGGACATATGAGTCTAGTTTTAGGGAAAAATTACGAAACTGATTTTCGAGTTTTAGAACTCAAGATATGATTTTTAAGGTGACAGTGACACAGTTAGCCAACTGCCTGGAAATTTTTAAAATGAACTGTGCAAGTAAGTGAATGTAGTCTGTGAACCCCTCGTGTCCGACTCCGGCAACGGTCTCGGGTACGGGGTGTTACAGTATGGGTGACTAATCGCAACTTACTAGCACCTTTTCTACAATCCATTAGCAGTTTAACTGCATATTGTTACTAGTGGTTTATCCACATCGATCTTTGGCTCTTACTATTTTTGCTGTTTGGATGATGATTTTAGGGGAACTGTGGTTTGTAGCGAATGAATGGGTAAGACATTTACACTATTTCACATTCGAACATGCACATGCATATATACTTTTTATTCAACTAACATGATTTATTATGCACATTGATATTCGTGGCTATGTGTCTTTTTGTGATTATTTGAATATTTGTAATACTACAGCTTATTCTGTGAAGACTCCCATTGAGCTTTTCAAAGCTCACCCCCATAATTTTATCCTTACAGGCAATCCCCAAGGTTAGAACTGAACTTGGCAATTCAGAGGTCTCGTCTAGGATTTTTGTTTAATATTATAATTTTTATTACTGTTTGGGAAAGTAATAATTTTTATACAAATTGTGGCGTAGGTTCGATTTTTTAGGTTATTTTGATAATATGCATGTATTCTTGTTAAAAACTGGTTATGTTAAATAACTTGATGAACTTACACATTAGTGGATTATACACAAGTATGTAAATATGTTTTTTTTAATAATAATAAATTAAGGTCATCGCATTTTTAGAAAGTAAATTAAAAATCAAAAGTGTTTTCAAAAGTAATAAGAACTTTTATAACTAGATTTTAAACAAATTTGGCAGAAGTTAATGTTTTTATAAAACTAATAGAAGTCCACTATAGTGTTTTTGAAAAAATAAACAAATCACTTACAAAAAATTTTCTGAGAATCTGATGGTTATTTTTACTAGGGCATTTCGAGGCCAATGTGGCCTTCAAAGTTTAGAAATAATTTATGGGATGGGTTAGGAAGGTTACATTTGGTGGTATCAGAGTCTGGTTCATAAACTCGGCTTGAGGTTGTAAAATGAGTCTGCATGCATGTTCTAAAAAAAAAGATATTTTGGGGAATATTTGTGCCACAATATTTTGAAATTCTTTTTTCAAAAATAAATAAATAAATTCTAAGACTCCGATGTATGTCCTCATAGTACTCTTGAATTCATAGACAAACACTAGGGTTTGTATTGCTTAAAACTATAGACATTAGAATTAAAAACTTTCAGGAAATAATTAAAGTTTGTATCTTTTTGAAACTTTAGATAAAACCTAAGGCTATAGAATACGATATGAATACCCGAGTTATGCAAACACCCGATATGCAAACTCGGGGAGCGCGACGTCGTGTGGTTCAAGCTGAGCCATTTACTTCTTTGGGATGTATGTCTGATCTTGAGACAAACGGTACAGTGGAAATGCATGCTACTAGGTTGTAACACCCCTAACCCATATCCGTCACTGGAACAGGGTTACGAAGCATCATCGAAATTTACAGATCAAATAATAGACATTTCATATCAACTACCATTCATATTAGAAACACCTCAAAATCAATCATATTGTCCCTTATGTGAGCCCTCGAGGCCCAAAATACATATTAGAAATAAATCGGGACTAAATCGGTTACTTAAAGAATTTTTCTGAAAACATTAAAATTTTTTAAAGGTGCAGTAGAAACACGCCCGTATCTAAGGCCGCGTGGGCATTCAAAATAGGGACACACGGCCGTGTCCCAGCCCATGCCCAAACTTATAAGCTCTCTGACTTAGGTCACATGGCCAAGCCACAAGCCCATGTGCTAGGTCGTGTGAGCATACTGACTTGCATTAATAAGATACAGGGGTCACACGGCAAAGCCACATGCCTGTGGGTTAGGCCGTGTGAGCATTCTGTTTTGCACTAATTAAAATATACAGGGGACACACAACCGTGTCACCTGGTCGTGAGTCACACATGGCTCAGACACACACCCATGTGGACGAAATAGGCCATTTTTCTAGCCATATTTCTCACCCAATTTGTCTTTAACCTACATCAACACTTTTGCACATCATCAAACCATATAAAACTACTTAAAATGAGCCAAACTCAAGTCTTCAATATAACATATCATCAAATATATCCAAGAATTCATACTTACCAAATTAACCAAATACACATATTGTAACACCCCAAAAATTTAAGTATTTATTTTTGTGTGTTGTGATGCATAAATGCATGCTTGCTTCAGTGGTTAAGTATCTTGAGAAGTATTGGAGAAGTCTTGAGTTCAAGTCTTGGCTTGTACTAAATTTTGTTCTTTGTTTGAAATAAACCTGTCTCTAGTCAGTAGAGTTCTTAAATAAAATTTGGTAAGGTATGTCAGAAAAGAGCCTGCTGGCCCAAGGGATAAGTGGCATGTTGATGAGACTAGAGGGTAGAGGTTCGAATCCCTGTGGAGTGGTAGAGTGTTTTTATCTTTGCTGCAAGTGTGGTAGAGGTGTTTTAGGTTGGCCGAAACTTTAAGGAGTTTGAAAGAGATTCAAATCGGTATGTTGAGAGATTATAGGAGTGGATTATGGGAGGTTGAGGGGAGTGGTAGTAGTTGGCTGAATGTGGGACTCCCTATTGTGAAAATCCGGTCATAGGACCTCTTTTCCCATAGTGCCAAAATTGTGCTCTAGTTGCTCTCCATTTCGATAACTTTTACCCTTTTTGTTCTTTTCTTCCTTTTGAATATTTTTTTGGTGGACAAATAGTACTTTTTGGGGTTAACCTATTTTGGTTTTACTTTGTGACAGTGTGCTTGGTTGGTCAACTTTCTTCTCCTTATCAATTCTTTCTCCTCTTCTTTTGTCTAGGCCGAATACCCCATTACCTCTGTAACTAAACTTTGCTTTGATTCCATCGATCTCTTTCCCTCCTTCATTTGTCGAGCCTCATATCTCTCTCTCGATTCTATCCTCATTTCTCTTTCATTCAATTAGTTTCCATTGGCTAAATATCGATTGGTAAGTCTTTGCATCTCTGTTTTGTTTGGCTTTGCTCATCTTTTTTCTAATGTCGATTCTTATCTCTTTCTTTTCTTGATTATGGTGTTCTTTCGGGCTTAAGTAATCCTCGAAGAGTAAAGGAGTTCTCTAGTGTTGCAGACACAATTGGAACCTTTTTGCTCAGTCTTGATCGAAGGTAATATTATTCGTCATGATTGATCCGAACTACATTATGTTGGCTTGGGTTGGTATTGGCCGAATGCCTTTTTCTCACTTTGGGATTTTTTTTTCTATAGGCTAATATGTGTGGATTCAAACTACAAGTTTAAGCAACATGATTAATGAATTCGTTTAATGTGTAGATAACCATCAACGAGGTTGTTAGCAATCTTTATCAGCATTTTGGGTGGGTTGAAACCACACTCATTCAATCAAGGTGAGTATCGGTGTGTCTTTGTGATGGGTCTTTAAGAAGGTGTTTAATCTTATTGATTATAGGACTAATCGAGGGTTTTATTTGAATATAGGTTGGTGGTCGTGGACTTCAATGTGTTCTTATAAGCAGGTGTGTGTAACACTATTTTTAGATGTAAAATGACAAAGGCCGAAAAGTTGAAAAGCCGAAAAGGTGAAAAGCCAAAACGTGGGTTGTTGGCACCACATGGGCGTATGGCCACCTATGCAGCAGGCCGTGTAACCAAACATGGTCGTGTGGTTAACGAAAGGGCCATGAGCACTTTCATGGGCCGAAATGACGCAAGGCCATTTTGGGCCGAGTTGGGCCAAGTGGGCCTAATGGGCATGCGGACCCACACGGAAAGATCCACACAAAAGTGTGGTAACTATTTGGCTAGGGTATGTGAACCACATGGCTAAGGCCATTTTTTGGTTCTGTGGGCCATACAAGTGTGTGGGCCCACATAAGCCATAGTAGGGGCTGTGGGCCCATTATCACTGATTGACTATTTAAGGTTGCATGGGTCACTCAAGACGACTGTGGACCTACTGTTGGGTCGGTAAGTGTACCCGAACCCTTATTGTTGTAAATGATTGATTTACCCTTACGTGATATATGATTGTGTGAGCATGTCATATTTACTGTACATTCATTTATATTATGTTGCATTGCATGGGGTGGGATATACGATTTTGGAGGAAGTGTACTGAATGGCTATAAGCCTATTACTCCAGCTATGCTGCAAATATTATTTTAGTACCGAAATCGGTACGACTTGGTGTGTAGGGTTGGGTGGGTCGACTTTATCCTCACATGCTGTGTAGGGCTGGTACGGAGATGGTGTGTAGCGGCTGAATTGGGTAGGATCATTTGTTTGCATACTGTACTGAAATGGGCTAAGGCCTAGACTGCCTCTGTTACTGAAATAGGCTTAAGCCCAAACTAATACTGTTAATGAAAATAGGCTAAGGCCCTAATTGGAACTAACGGACCTAGGCCCATATTGCATCTACTCTGATTATTTGTTATTCTTGGATTTCACACACTGAGTTTTCGTAAACTCACCCATCTGTTATCTACACAGGAAATCCCCAGGCTTAGACGGATCGAGGCAACGGAGGACTCGAAGGTGGCCACTTGACGTAGTTAATTTACTTAAAATTCTATATTTTAGATTTTATTTGATTTTGGATTTTCATTATGTAATAAAGCCTTTTTAAAGTTTATTTTAATTTGGGAATTTAGTTAATTTTATCTGTTAGTAATAGGACCCTTATTTTCAAGAAGGAGCAAACCAAAGTTTTTCTGAAATCATCACGCTTATGCCATACGTTTTAAAAGTTTCCGCAACAAACATTGTTTTTAATTTGAGAAACTAGTATAATTTATATTTTGCTTAAATAACTTGAGTTTCCACAAGGAACTAGTCATCCTAAACTTTTATTTAAATTCTGAAGAAGTTTTTATGAAAAATAATTTTTTTTGTCAATTTGTGTGAATAACACTCCAATGTCACATCACAGATTCAGCCATAACGTTTGGGCCAGGTTTGGGGTATTACATTTAGTGCTATCAGAGTTAGGTTGCAAAACTCGACTGTGGATTTGGGTTTTTCAAAAACATGGAAATTTTGACAAAATTGGTTCAAATGGTTTAAAATGATTGTTTGGAAATATTTTACTGAATGAGTGGTACACCTAGCCTCCGCGCCGATTCGGTAAGTCTTCTGATTGTTTATACTAAAAAAAGAATATAGAAATGTTATTAATGAAACTACTTAGGTAGTAAAATTGTATTGAAACACTTTAGTTAAAGTAAACTACGAATCATAGTAAGACTGCGAATTGCGAAAACGAACTCTAAAATAATACTGTTCATAAAACATCTGTAATAATCATTGGAATAATAACTGAGTGGCATAAAAATTTTAATACAGATAAAAGCGCGAGTGGATAATGAGCACTAGATGTACTCGTGGTAGAGGCTGTGGTAGAGGCCGTGGTGGTGCTCGGACTGGGTCTTCGTCTTCTAGACACTGGCCTAATGAGGAAGTTAGAGAGGCACCAGCTTCACCTATGGTTGAGACAGAGTCTCAAAATCAAGCAGCTGGGGACGACGCACTATCCCAAGTAATGTTGAGGATTCTGGAAAGGGTCGTTGGGCCTAGTACTGGCAACGTGGACTGTGGATCGGTTACAAAATGACTCAAGTCTAATGGGGCTGAGATATTCAGGGGTATTGCTAGAATTGCCCCTAATGTGGCTGAGTATTGTATTGAGGCCACAGAAAGAATTATGGATGACCTTGACTGCACCCCTGATCAGAAGTTAAAAGTTGCAGTATCTCTACTGAGAGGCAAAGCTTACCAGTGGTAGCTTACTGCCAAAGAGGGCACTCAAGCTGATCGTTTGACCTGAGAGCTTTTCAAGACTACTTTCCAGGCTAAATATATGGGTGCCAGCTATGTGGATGCCCATAGAAGGGAATTTCTAAACTTAACTCAAGGAGATAAGATAGTGACTGAGTATGAGGTTGAATTTTTACAATTGAGCCGCTATGCACGTGGGATAATGGCAACAGAATATGAGCAATGTGTTTGATTTGAAGATAGCCTCAGGGATGGTCTAAGAGTTGTGATAGCTCCTCAGAGGGAGTGGGATTTCGTAGCACTTATTGATAAGGCAAAAATTGCAGAGGATGTGATGCGTGCTGAGTGCCAGAACAGGGAGAAAGACAGAGGTAAGAGGGATGCTGAGCCCTCAAATTCTTTTCAAAGGCTTAAGAAAAAGCCTAGAGCTGATGGACCAATCAGATTTCGGGCCCTTGCTGCTGCTACTATTGGACCGCAATTTTGTGCTGATTGTGGGAAATGCCATCAGGACGAGTGTTGGAGGAAGTTGGGTGCATGTCTGAGGTGTGGATCATTGGAGCACCAGGTTAAGGATTGTCCGTGAAGGCCCGATCACATGCAAGCTACTGGTATGGGTATGGGTCAGCCACAAAGAGGTGTTCAGTAGCCACTAAGAGGCCGTGGTCAGGCTAGGGGTGGTAATGGTTTGAGCTGTAGTTGCGGAGCACCGAGAAGAGGTGATGGTTATACTGAGGCAAGGCAACCAACACTAGTTTATGTTGTACATCGCTGAGAGGATGGGGATGCTCCAGATGTCATAACGGGTACGTTCTTTATCCATAAAGTATCTTATACTGCATTAATAGATATATGATCTACCCATTCTTATGTTGCTTGTACTGCTACTGAGAAATTGGGGATTCTAGTTGAGAATACTCCGAGTGGAATTACTGTTCTAAGTCATTGGTGTAACACCCCTCGCTCGTATCCCTCGTCGGAACAGGGTTCGAGGTGTTACCCGACTTAAGCTCAGTCAATCACACAAAAACCGTGCTGAAAAATTTCAATCAATTTAAATCTTTTCTTTCCACTTGCAATCTGTCCCATATATGGGCTTACGAGGCCCAAAACATCACTAGCCAACATAGGCCAATTCACATGGCCAAAACACTTTATCAATACAAGCCACCACCTTTGGCTAACTTACAGTATCACATACTCAACATTAAAATCCTATACATGCCATAGACTCGAAATACTAGGATTTACTTACACCAATAGTGTGAGCTCGACAGTGTGATAATATCTCCGGCGAACTCCAACCCGAGCAAGTAACTGGAGCCAACAATCTATAAAACAGAGGAATGTAACAACGGAGTAAGCTTTCATAAGCTTAGTAAGTTTTAAGCAATGCAAACAAATAAACGCAATTATACTTCGATTATTCAATTTCTTAAGAGGCCATATTCTAGGTATATTGCCATCTGGCCAAATACACACAAACACATAATGCACGTTCAGCATTCTTATCACACTTAATCTGAATTCATATAACATAATTAAATCAAATACTTTCACATACTTTCACACCCTGACCCGGTGTATCATGATCATAGATATAGTTATAACATTTATTCACGTATGTATCACATTACACACTTATGATTCACTGCAGATCAAACTCACATATGAGTACATAATGCGTACCTGGCCTACTTAACATATTGAATGTATTCATTTTCAACCTAACACGAGGTACCTTAGTCTTAGGCTTTTCTCACCTGCTAGGCTCGAGGCCTGATATCATTTCACTGGTACTATAGCCTGCTAGGCTCGAAAGCTCGAATAGTATCTCACCAGCATTATAGCCTGCTAGGCTCAAAGGCCCGAAGAGTATTTCACCGGCATCATAGCATGCTAGGCACGAAGGCACGAAGGCCCGAATACACATCACCAGTACGAAGCCTGCTAGACACGAAGGCCCGAATACACATTACCGGCACGAAGCCTGCTAGGCACGAAGGCCCGAATACACATCACCGGCACGAAGCCTGTTAGGCACGAAGGCCCGAATACACATCACCGGCACGAAGCCTGCTAGGCACGAAGCCTGCTAGGCACGAAGGCCCGAATACACATCACCGGCACAAAGCCTGCTAGGCACGAAGGCCCGAATACACATCACCGGCACGAAGCCTGCTAGGCACGAAGGCCCGAATACACATCACCAGCACGAAGCCTGCTAGGCACGAAGGCCCGAATACACAACACCGGCACGAAGCCTGCTAGATTTACCCCGGATATAATTCCAGCATATAGCCTGCGGGTCTTTAAGCCCGGATACATATCAAATATCATGTATATTTAATCATATATTAACACATCTCATTCAACATATCACATTAGTAGTCATTTGCTATATTCGGATATAAGCTCCATATGAACACCATCATTTACATTTCGGTTCAAAAGTCATACATAAATATCACATATCCATTTCACCATTCAAACTTAACCCATAGTGACCATTCGACTATAAGTCATATACATAAATTATTTATCGCACAACTTAATTCAAGTAGAACCAAAAGGTCACAATTCATCTAATATATACATATTGCTCATTGATTCGCACACATCCTTTCAAATTAGCAATTATAAGATGGTTCCGCACATAGCCCCTCCTTATCGATAATTTAAGATGGTTTTACCCTTACTCACATATATGACATAGGCATTTTTACCTATGCTTCTCAATTCACATTCATGATTCAATTCCAATCGATTTAACATGCATAAGTACATATCGCATACCTGACCAACTTAATGTATTGAACGAAATCGATTGTCGATTTAACACAAGGTCTCATAGTTGAACATAAACATGAACCATTTCTTATATGTTTGATTCACATCAATCATCAAATTCATTTAATTCACAAGTACTTAATTAGGTTGTTCGACCTGAATAATTTACTTTACGGAACGAATCCACATATCGTATTAGCCTATAGTCTTATAGCACCACACTTTTAATAGTTACCTCATCGAAGTTCACATTTAATCACTTTAGTGCCAAGCCATATTCGGCTACTACAAAGGACTAATAATAATAATTTTATACACATCATGGTTTCCTTTAGATATTTAATAATCACAAATCGTGATATCTCTACCAACACATATACGGCATAGTTCATTCATTGTAACACTCATTTAGTGCATCGAATTTCCAAATCCAATTCAACTTAAGCATAATAGCCATATTCGGCTTATAGCCTTAAATAATTACATATTCGGCACATTAACTAAATAAAATTTACATTCTCTCTGCCATATTAATTTAACTCTTAGGCATATAAAAAGGAATCAAGCTTAAACACTTAAGAACTTACCTCGAATGTTGCTGAACGATTACAACAGCTATTCAATTACTTTCTCTTTTTCCTTATCCGAATTTGCCCCTCTATGCTCTTGAGCTTAAATTCAACAATTTTAAACTTAGTCATTATTCGACTATTCAAGCATCACTTTCAGAAAATAATATATATATATTCGAATTTCACACATACAGATCATAGTAAGCTTATATGAAATCAATAAGCAACTCATTAACAAATTTTTGTCAATGTTTACCACATAATAATAATTTCACTGCAAGCTGTCTTCTTGAGCAACAGTCACTAAATCATTTATAACTAGAGCTACAGAACTCCAAATCAATTGCCGTTAATTTTCCCTGAAAATAGACTCATATATATTCTATCCATAAAATTTTCATAATTTTTGGTTTTGCCAATAAATACCATATTTTTCTTAAAGTTTCCTTTGTTTCACTATTTGACTAATCTGACCACTCTTCACTATGAATCAAATTTATCATTGTATAGAATTCAAAATATGTTATCGTTTATTTCATTTGAAACTAGAGTCATTAAGGAGTCTAAGAATATAAACTTAATCTTATAACCATTTTTTTACAATTTATAATGATTTTGTAAAAATAGAACAGAGGATCTAGAAGTCATTTTGACCCTGTCCCACATCACTTCAAATATCTCATTATCAGAAATTATTTTTCTTACACGGTTTCTTTTATAAGAAACTAGACTCATTAAGCTTTAATTAAATAATTTATTCAGCTTCTAACTCATTTCCCTCAATTTATGGTGATTTTCCAAAATTACATTACTGCTGCTGTCCCAAGCAGATTTATTACAAAATCACTCTTTCACTCATACCTTGCATGCATGTTATTTAAACATGCATATCACAAATCAATCATCACATACCTATGATTTCACTTAAGCATAATCTCCATTTCATAATTTTAAAGGACAAACATTACTCAATGTTATCCAAGTTCACATTCGGCCATAATACACACAACATGTTAGCCGATTTTCCCCCTTAGCATCTAAGGCACATGCATGCTCATTTGTTTGGCTCAACTTCACCTATCTTCCATTATTCATCAAAAGAACATGAAACAACAACCATTTCCTTCATTTCCATTCATGACCGAATGCTCACAACACAACCAAAAATCAAAAGTATGCTTCATGGGTTAAGGTAGAATCAAGAAAAACCCATGAACATCAAAATAGAATCAAACTACCATGAACTTACTTTCAATTTTCCTCCCCCTAGTGACCGAATGCTCAAAGGTTTCCTCTCCTATTTGCTCTCTCAATTTCGGCTATGAAGAAGAAAGATGGACAAACTTTGTCCCTTCTATCCTTTTGTTATTTTATTACCCAACATTTTATGACACAAAATGACATATAATATTTGTGCCATACTCATGCCATAATTTCAATAAAAAAAATTGCACAAATGCTTATCATGCCCATCATGGCCGGCCATTATGTTTTAAGGTGGGAAATTTGACATGGAAATCCACCTATTTCATACTATAAGTTATTTGGCCACTACAAATTAGCCTATAGCATTTTCAAAAATTTTCACATGAGTCCTATTTCATAATTTCACTCACAAATGGCAAAATCAAAGCATGAAATTTTCACACATGCACTTTCACATGAAATAAACACAGAATATAACATATTATTATTTTCGGGACTCAGTTTTGTGGTCCCGAAACCACTTTCCGACTAGGGTCATATTAGGGCTGTCACAATTGGGGCAGCCCGCACTAGTTTATGCTGCACGTTGCTGAGAGGACGGGGATGCCCAGATGTCATAACGGGTACGTTCTTTATCCATAAAGTACCTTATACTGCATTAATAGATATAGGATCTACCCATTCTTATGTAGCTTCCACTGTTACTGAGAAATTGGGGATTCTAGATGAGAATACTCCGAGTGGAATTACTGTTCTAAGTCCATTAAGACAGTTTGTTCAGGTAAATAAGCTGTTTAGAGATGTTCCCTTGGAGATACGAGGAGTTGCTTTTCTGGACGATCTCATGGAGCTACTTTTTAGGGAATTTGACTTAATATTGGGCATGGATTGGCTAGTTAAACATCGGGTAAGCTTGGATTGTGCCACCAAACAGGTTGTACTGAGAACTGAGTTAGATGAGGAGGTGGTGGTAATTGGGGAACGACAGAACTATTTGAGTAACGTAATTTCTACACTAAGGGCCGAGAAGTTGGTTCGCAAGGATTGTGACGTGTATTTAACCTACATCAGTGTTTCAGAGTCCGAGGGTTCTTCTATTAAAGATATCAAAACGGTTAAGGATTTTCCTGATGTTTTTCCTGATAAACTGCCTAGGTTACCTCCTAACCGTGAAGTTGAGTTTGGGATAGAGCTCTTGCCTGGTATAGCTCCGGTGTCCATTTCCCCTTATAGAATGGCACCAAAGGCGTTAGTAGAGCTTAAAGCTCAGATTCAAGAGTTATTGGATCGAGGGTTCATTCGCCTTAGTATGTCTCCGTGGGGAGCACCGGTCTTATTTGTTAAAAAAAAGGATGGAACCATGCGTATGTGCATCAATTATCGGCAATTTAATAAATTGACGATTAAGAATAAATATCCTTTACTGAGGATTGATGATTTGTTCGTTCAACTGCGAGGAGCATCAGTTTTCTCTAAAATAGTTCTCTGGTCGAGGCATCACCAACTAAGAGTTAAAGAGGCCAATGTACACAAGACAGTGTTTAGGACTCGTTATGGTCATTACAAGTTCTTGGTTATGCCTTTTGGACTGACAAATGCACTAGCAGTTTTCATAGATCTGATGAACAGAGTGTTTCAACCCTATTTGGATCGATTTTTTGGAGTATTTATCAACTACATACTGGTGTATTCGAGGACTGAAGATGAGCATGATGAACATTTGAGGGTGGTACTGCAAATCTTGAGAGAGAAACAACTGTATGCCAAGTTCAGCAAGTGTAAACTCTGGTTACGTGAGGTAACGTTTCTGGGTCATGTGGTATCTGCTCAGGGGATTAGGGTTGATCCTCAGAAAATTAAGGCTGTTTTGGATTGAAAGCAACCTAAGACTATATCGAAAATTCGTAGTTTTTGGGACTGGTTGGGTACTATCAAATATTTGTAGAAGGGCTCTCTCTGGTTGTTGCGCCCTTAACTAAGCTGCTACGTAAGGGCGTACCTTTTAACTGGACTGATGAGTAGCAAGAGAGCTTTGAGAAGATCAAGAAAGTTTTGACAGAGGCCCCTGTCTTGATTTAGCCAGAGTTTGGGAAAGAATTTACTGTTTACAATGATACATCACACGTTGGTTTGGGTTGTGTGTTGATGCAAGAGGGTTAGGTGGTAGTGTATGCATCACGCTCGCTTAAGACTCATGAGGTGAATTACCCAACACACAACTTGGAGTTGGCCGTTGTGTTATTCGCATTAAAAATTTGGAGGCATTACTTTTACAGTGAGAAGTGTATCATTTACACGGATCACAAGAGCCTCAAGTATCTCCTCACTCAAAAGGAGTTAAACCTTAGGCAGCGTAGATGGATTGATCTACTTAAGGATTATGACTGTTCGATTGAATACCACTCTGGTAAGGCCAATGTGGTGGCCAACGTGATAAGCTGTAGCTATGACAGATCTGAGGGCCATGTTTGCTCATCTCAGTTTATTCAATGATGGTAGTATATTGGCAGAACTTCAGGTTAGACTAACATGGACTGAGCAGATTAAGAGTAGGCAGTTAGAAGATGAGTCACTGGCTCCTCGTTTTTGACAGATAGAGAGAGGAGAAACTCTAGATTTTGGACTGAATAGCAAAGGGGTACTTTGTTTCCGAGGCAGAATTTGTGTACCTAAGGATACTGATTTGAAGCAGACCTTACTGCGAGAGGCGCATAGTAGCCCCTATGCTATGCACCCAGGTGGAAATAAGATGTATAGAGATCTTCGTGTGATATATTGGTGGCCGGGTCTTAAACATGAGATTACTGACTTTGTGGGGAAATGTTTGACTTGCCAACAGGTTAAAGCAGGACATTAGTTGCCTTCTGGGTTGCTTCAGCCTATTAAGATTCCATTGTGGAAGTGGGAAAGAGTAACTATGGGCTTTGTGAGTGGGCTACCCCTAACACCTTCTAAGAAAGATTCAGTGTGGGTCATTATGGATCGATTGACCAAAACTGCCTATTTCATACCGGTTCGCACAAATTATTCATTGCAGAATTTGGGTAAGATGTATGTATCTGAGGTAGTGAGACTGCATGGGGTACCAATTTCCATAATATCTGACAGAGATCCTTGCTTCACGTCTCGGTTTTGGAAGAAGTTACATGAAGCTCTGGGTACACGATTAGACTTTAGTACTGCGTTCCATCCTCAGACAGATGGTCAGTCAGAGAGGGTGATACAGATATTGGAGGACATGTTAAGGAGTTGTGTGATCGACTTCTGAGGTAGTTGGGAGGATTACTAGCCACTAGTAGAATTTGCTTACAATAATAGCTACCAGTCTAGCATACAGATGGCACCTTACGAAGCACTTTATGGTCATAGGTGTCGCATTCTGATATGTTGGACTGAGTTGGATGAGCGGCGAGTTCTGGGTGCTGAATTAATTTCTAATACCGAGGATAAAGTGTGTTTGATTCAGGATCGAATGAAGTCGGCATCCGACAGACAAAAGTTGTATGAAGATTTAAAACATAAAGAGGTTGAGTATTCTATGGGGGACATGGTATTTCTCAAAGTCTCGCCATGGAAGAAGGTACTGAGGTTTGGTCAGAAGGGCAAGCTAAACCCTAGATTCATTGGGGCTTACTGTATACTGAAACGCGTGGGACCGATTTCCTATCAACTTGAGCTACCTTCAGAGTTGGACATGATCCATGATATGTTTCACGTCTCTATGCTGAGGCGATATCGCTCCGATCCTACACATATCATCTCGACTGAGGAGATTGAGGTTAGGCCAGATTAGACTTTCGAGGAGGAACCAGTTCATATTGTAGACTGTGATGTGAAGGTTCTGAGAAGAAAGACTATGCCACTGGTTAAGGTGCCATGGCATAATCACAATTCTGAGGAAACCACGTGGGAACCTGAGGAGGTGATGCAACAACAATATCCTCATCTGTTTTGATCAGGTAAATTTCAAGGTCGAAATTTTCTTTTAGGGGGATAGAGTTGTAATGCTCCAAAGGTCTAAGTATTTATTTTTGTGTGTTGTGTTGCATAAATGCATGCTTGCTTCAGTAGTTAAGTGTCATGAGAAGTATTGGAGAAATCCTGAGTTCAAGTCTTGGCTTGTACTAAATTTTGTTCTTTGTTTGAAATAAACCTGTCTCTAGTCAGTAGAGCTCTTAAATAAAATTTGGTAAGGTATGTCAGAAAAGAGCCTACTGGCCCAGGGGATAAGTGGCGTGTTATGAGCCTAGAGGGTAGAGGTTCGAATCCATGTGGGGTAGTAGAGTGTTTTTATTTTTGCTGCAAGTGTGGTGGAGGTGATTTACGTTGGCCAAAACTCTGAGGAGTTTGAAAGAGATTCAAATCGGTAGCTTAAGAGATTGTACGAGTGGATTATGAGAGGTTGAGGGGAGTGGTAGTAGTTGGCCGAATGTGGGACTCCACATTATGCGAATTCGATCATAGAACCTCTTTTCCATAGTGTCGAAATTGTGCTCTAGTTGCTCTCTATTTCGATAACTTTTACCCTTTTTGGTCTTTTTTTCCTTTCGAATATTTTTATTTGGTAGCCGAATAGTACATTTCAGGGTTGACCTATTTTGGTTTTACTTTCCGATAGTGTACTTGGTTAGTCAACTTTCTTCTCCTTCTCAATTCTTTCTCCTCTTCTTTTGTCTAGGTTGAATACCCCCTTGCCTCTGTAGCTGAACTTTGCTTTGATTCCGTCGATCTCTTTCCCTCCTTCATTTTCCGACCCTCATCTCTCTCTCTCAATTCTATCCTCATTTCCCTATCATTCAATCGGTTTCCGTTGGCTAAATATCAGTTGGTAAGTCTTTGCTCTCTGTTTTGTTCGGCTTTGCTCCTCTTTTTCTCTAATGTCGATTCTTATCTCTTTCTTTTCTTGATTATGGTGTTCTTTCGGGTTTAAGTAATCCTCGAAGAGTAAAGAGTTCTCTAGCATTGTAGATATGATTGGAACCTTTTAGCTCATTCTTGATCGATGGTAATATTATTCGTCGTGATTGATTTGAACTAAATTATGTTGGCTTTGGTTGGTATTGGCTGAATGCCTTTTTCTCACTTTGGGATTTTCATTTTCTATAGGCTAATATATGTGGATTCAAACTACAAGTTTAAGCAACATGAGTAACAAATTTGTTTAATGTGCAGATAACCATCAAGGAGGTTGTTAGCAATCTTTATCAGCATTTTGGGTGGGCTGAAACCACACTCATTCAATCAAGGTGAATATCGGTGTGTCTTTGTAATGGTGTTTAAGAAGGTGCTTAATCTTGTTTATTATAGGACTAATCGATGGTGTTGTTTGAATATAGGTTGGTGGTCATGGGCTTCGACTCGTTCTCGTAAGCAGGTGTGTGTAACACTATTTTTAGATGTAAAATGACAAAGGCTGAAAAGTCGAAAAGCTGAAAAGGTGAAAAGCTGAAATATGGGTTCTCGACACCACATGGGCGTGTGGCCGCCCGTGTGGCAGGCCGTGTAACTAAACACGGTCGTGTGGTCAACAAGAGGGCCATAAGTGCTTTTATGGGCCGAAATGACACAGGGCCATTTTGGGCCGAGCTAGGCCAAGTGGGCCTAATGGGTCTGTGGGCCCACACAGAAAGATCCATACAGAGGGGTGGTAACTGTTGGGCTAGGCTGTGTCAACCACACAACTAAGGCCATTTTTGGGTCTGTGGGCCATACAAGCGTTTGGGCCTACATGGGCCATAGTAGGGGCCGTGGGCCCATTATCACTGATTGACTGTTTAAGGTTGCACGGGTCGCCCAAGACGACTGTGGACCTACTGTTGGGCCAGTAAGTGTACCTGGACCCTTATTTTTGTAAATGACAGATTTACCCCTACGTGATATATGACTGTGTGAGCATGCCATAGTTACTATACATTCATTTATATTATGTTGCATTGCATGGGGTGGGATATACGATTTTGGAGGAAATGTACTGAATGGCTATAAGCCTATTACTAGCAGCTCTGCTGAAAATACTGTTTTAGTACCAAAATTGGTATGACTTGGTGTGTAGGGTTGGGTGGGTCGACTTTATCCCCACATGTGTAGGGTTGAGCGGGTCGACTTTATCCTCACATGGTATGTAGGGCTGGTACGGAGATGGTGTGTAGCGGATGGATTGGGTAGGATCCTTTGTTTGCATTTTGTACTGAAATGGGCTAAGGCCTAGACTACCTCTTTTACTGAAATGGGCTCAGGCCCAGACTGATACTGTTAATAAAAAGGGGCTAAGGCCCTAACTAGAACTAACGGGTCTAGGCCCAGATTGCATCTACTCTGATTATTTTTTATTTTGGGATTTCACACACTGAGTTTTCATAAACTAACCCATCTATTATCTACGCAGGAAATCCCCAGGCTTAGACGGATCGAGGCGACGGAGGATTCGAAGGTGGCCACTCGACGTAGTTAATTTAATTAAAATTCTATATTTTAGATTTTATTTGATATTGGGTTTTCATTATGTAATAAGGCTTTTTTAAAGTCTATTTTAATTTGAGAATTTAATTACCTTAATTTTATCTATTAGTAATAAGACATGTATTTTCAAGAAGGCACAAACCAAAGTTTTTCTGAAATCATCACGCTTATGCCATACGTTTTAAAAGCTTCCGCAACAAACACTGTTTTAAATTTGAGAAACTAGTATAATTTATATTTTGCTTAAATAACTTGAGCTTTCACGAGGAACTAGTCACCCTAACCTTTTATTTAGAATCTGAAGAAGTTTTTATGAAAAATGGATTTTTTGTCAATTTTTGTTATGGAATAACACTCCAATGTCACATCACAGATTCGACCATAACGTCTAGGTTGGGTTTGGGGTGTTACACATATAATCATATTTATACCTAATACACCTATCCAATCCAACCATCAATATGCTTATGAATTATCCGTCATTCAACTGTACCAAACACACATTAAACATGATAATACCACACATATATACATCAAATTCAAGCCATTCAAATGGCTAATCACAACAAAACAATTGTATGCCATCATTGGCCAAATGAACTCATACACGCCATTATAACCAAAATAAATTTACTATATGTACTGAAATGAGCCTATAGATAGTATGATGTAGCTCCAACCAGCTTCCAACCTTAACGAACTTCTGAGTTACTATAAAATAGGGAAATAAAATAGAGTAAGCATTTAAGCTTAGTAAGTTCATATAACATGGAATTTAACCTACCATTTATTCACATTTAAGGTAAGCAAACAAGATATATCTAAAGCAATTTAGCCAATAGCCTAAACACTTATCCTCATCAACCATCTTAGTCATGTATTTCATATGAATATCAAGAAACATGTATGAGCTCAACAATAATCAAATTTCCATATACATATACTTTCCACATCATTTGTCCATATAACTTATATAAATAATATCAATGTATTTCAAGTATATACCCGTAATAATTCATCTCGAATTCATAGTCTCATACCAGAACTTTGCCCATTGAACTATTTAAAATATCATTGGATACACGGGTAGTACACACGAAGTGTACAAAACTATAATCCATCAATTCATATACAAGTATGTCTATATGAGCATGTAATCAAGAAGCTCTTCTAAGTCATGTAATGGGAAGCTCTTGTGAGCCAATTATCGAAAAGCTCAAACGAGCCATAAACGAGAAGCTCAAGAGAGCCATTAATTGGAAAGCTCGTGAGAGCCAAATATTGGGAAGCTCGTGAGAGCCATATAATAGGATGCTCATAAGAGCTAAATAATGGGGTGCTCTTGCGAGCTTTTGTGTGTCTGCAACACATTCAAGACCACAACCAATTCGGGAACCCTTAATGACATGTCATTTGTATCCATCGAATTTCCAAGGTTCAAACGGGGCTTAGTACTTGTCAGATATGTGATCAATACTTATACATGGCAATTATACATTTCACATACATATCATTCAATTTAAACATATAAATATACAAATTAGTTACACGAACTTACCTCGACAAGTATACGTAGATTTGTAAGCTGCTAATCCGATACTCTTTCTTTTCCTCAATCCAATTCCGTACTAGGTCTATCTGGATCTATACAAATGAATTTAGCTTAATTTAATAAAATTCACATTCAATTCAGTCCGATACACATCTTTGGCAAAATTACTATTTTGCCCCTATACTTTTAATTAATTACAATTTTGTCCCTAGGCTCGGAAAATGAAATTCATACAATTAATCCTTATCCAAGCCTAGTCGAATTTTCATACATATCAATAGCAGCCCATGTATTTCACAAAATTCAAAATTTTTCCATAAATTTATCATCTTTTCATTTTAGTCACTAATTCATAATTTCATCAAAGTTCTCTTTACAAAAGTTGTTTATCTATCAACAACCTTTCATTTCCTACCATAAAACTTCATAATTCAACTATACTCATCCATGGAAAAACCCTAACACTTTAATAGCTTTGCAAATTAATCCCCAAGATAGCTTGATTAAGCTATTACGATCTCGGAAACATAAAAATCATTAAAAACGGGACAATAATACATACCTAATTAAGCAAAAATAGCTTACTTGAACTCAACATCCATGGCTAGGGTGTCCATGTATTTTGTTTTAGGAAAGATGATGAAAATGATTATATTTTAATTATTATTTCATTTATCATCATTATTTTATCATATTTCCAAAATTAACCTTAATAATTTCTTAATTTCCAATAATGAATAATCATCCTTATCTACTAACTCCTCAAAATGGTCTATTTGTCATATAAAGACCTCCAATTTTAAATTCCATAGCTATTTGATACCTTAAGCTATTAGAATTCAACTTTTGTAATCTGTGCAATTTGGCCCTTCTCATCAAATTAGACATGTAATTGGTAAAATTTCTTAACGAAATTTTTATACGATATTTCAATCATAATGTAGACCATAAAATAATATTAAAATAAATTTTATTTTGTCCTCAAATTTGTGGTCTCGAAATCACTGTTCCGATTTCACTGAAAACAGGCTGTTACAACTTTCCCCCTAAAAGAATTTTCATTCTCAAAATTCTTACCAGTAAAGAGGTTCGAATATTGCTTTCTCATAGTTTCCTCAGGTTCCCATGTAGATTCTTCAATCTCGTGTTATTTCAACATTCGTCAAAGAAATAATATGTGAAGGATCTGACCGATACCATCGTAACATAGATGCATAAAAGACATTGTGAATCTTTTCTAGTTCTGATGGTACAGCTAATCGATACGCAACAGGTCCGATTCTTTCAGTAATCTCATACGGTCCGATAAATTTTGGACTTAGTTTTCCTTTACGACTAAATCAAAGAACTTTCTTCCAAGGTGAAACTTTCAAAAATACCTTGTCACTAACTTGAAATTCTATCTCTTACGTTTAAAATCCACATAAGATTTTTGACGATCTGAAGCTGCTTTTAAACTATTTCGGATCAGTTTTACTTTTTCTTTAGTTTCACGAATCAAATCAACTGCATGTATCTTTTTCTCACTGAGCTCTGTCTAATATAACGGAGTTCTACATTTGCGACCATACAGAGCCTTATATGGTGCCATCTTTATGCTTGACTAATAACTATTATTATATGCGAATTTGACCTACGAAAAATATTTTTCCCAATTGCCTTAAAATTCTAAAACACAACACTAAAACATATCTTAAAGAATCTGAATCACACGCTCAGATTGACCCTCAGCCTAAGGGTGAAATGTGATACTAAAATGTAATTGCGTACCCAAAGCTTCTGGTAACTTTTTCTAGAATCGCGATGTAAACTGCGGATCTCTATCCGAAATAATGGAGACTGGCACTCCATGCAACCTGACAATCTCTGAAATATACAATTATGCTAATCTGTCAAGTGAGAAATCCATATGTACTGGAATAAAATGTGCAGACTTCATCAAACGATCGACGATAACCCAAATGGCATCTTTCTTTTTCGAAGATAAGAGCAACCCCGATATGAAATCCATATTAATTCTATCCCATTTTCACTCCGGTATCATCACAGGCTGTAACAATCCCGAAGGTACCTGATGTTCAACTTTTCTTACCTACATATCAAACATCTAGATATGAAATTAGAAATATCACGTTTCATTCCCAGCCATCAGTACATCTATTTCAAATCATTGTACATTTTATTACCTCCCGAAGCCAAAATTCAAATTATCTAAATTTAGCATACAGTTCTTTTTTTTGCAAAGTTTGCAGAACAATTCTTAGATGTTTGGCACGTTCAATCTCATCTCAAGAATATACCAGAATATCATCAATAAATACCACAACAAATCAATCCAAATACTGTAACACCCCTAACCCGAATCCATTGCTAGCGAAGCATTATCGGACTAATCTTGTAAATAATCATAAAATTCGAATTACAATTCTCATATCAATTAAAATCCATACAGATACAATCATATAGCCCCTAACATGAGCCCTCGAGGCCAAAAGCAAGCATTAGAAGTGGTTTAGGACTAAACCGAGAACTTAGGAAAAATTTTAGAAAACATAGAAATTTTTTAAAGTACAGGGGACATACGCTTGTGTGGCCCAGCTGTGTGTCTCACAAGGCCAAAGACATGCTCGTGTCACAAGCCGTGTGAACATTCAAAATGGGATCACATGGTCGTGTCCCAGCCCGTGTCCGACCCCATGTAACTCCCTGACTTGGGTCACACAGCTAACCACACACCCGTGTGACTAGCTCGTGTACCCTTCGAAATGGCCTTACACGCCCGTGTGTCAAGCCGTGTACTAGGCCGTGCCATACCTATAGGGTATACTAACTTATGCTACATGGCCAAGTCACATACTCGTGTGTTGGGCCATGTGGAGCATACTGACTTGGTTTCTAATTAAGTACCAGGGGACACACGGCCATGTCACCTAATCGTGTGTCACACACGGCTGAGACACACACCCAAGTCTCTACCTATATGGACAAAAATAGGCTATTTTCCAAGCCATCTTCCTCACCCAAATTTGCATCAACCTAAACATGTCAAATGACATATAACATAGCGTCAATAGGCATTTAAACCAATTTCAACCAAGACTAAATTATGTTATTCTAACACCAACAACCACAAGGATCATAAGTACCACAATTGGACATTCACAAACATACTAATATGACTTCCCACAATCACCTAACTAATCCAACTTACTTAGTATGATTTGTGCCTAAATCAACATGCGTACCATATCTCAAAATTTAACCATTTGGTACTCAAAATACAAACACAAAATTAAGGCCTTCACATAACAATTATAAACCACATATTAAAGAGTCATTTACACATTCACATATTCAAACATATTCCATGCAAACCCAAATGTACACAAGATGAAAATAATCACATATATACATACATATACCAACATATGCCAAATCAAGTCATATTACATGACTAATTGCATAACCAAACATATAGGCTTTTATTAGCCAAATGACCTATACATGCCATATAACCAAAATACACAAGTTCAAAAATACCAAAATGACAGCTTGATAGTATGATGAGATCTCCAACAACTCCCAATCCGAGCAAGCTTTGAAATCACTATAAAACACGGAAAAGCGAACAGAGTAAGCTATAAAGCTTAGTAAGCTTGTATAATTAATAAATATAACTTACCATTCATTCACAAATTAAGTTATCTATCATAAAACACTACAATTTAACTTAATCACAAGGCTAATATATGTTCATCCACATAGTAGATCATGTAACTCACAAACTTCAAAGATTTCAATGCTTATACGGTTTACGTACATACCTGCACTGGTACGTATCAACCTCTTACCCTTTTATATCTTCATTATGCCCGTTGAACCATTTGGAAGAATATCAGATACTTGGGAATCTCACACCCTAAGTGCCAGTAAATGGTCGAAACCATCTCAATCTCATATATCATAAAATGCTCACTCTAGAGCTATCAATGGGTCTGCTCACACAAGCTGATGGTCAAGATGTAACTGCAGGGTGCTACTCAGACAAGCTGATGAGAATCCGCAACACATGCCAAAAAACTCAACCACCGGTAGAACGTACGGACCAGCACCCAAACACAATAACCCGTAATGACATGTCATTTCTATCCTATCTATTCCTAAGGTTCAACTAGGATTTATACATTGCCGAATCTTTTTCGAACATTTTTGTAATGTCGTATTCATCAACAGTACAATTATAAAGCATTTGAAACACAATTACATTAATGCTTATTAACGTATGAACTTACCTCAGATTTATACGGAGAGAAACGAGATATCAATCCACTATTTTGTTTTTCCACCGATCTAATTCCGAACTTCACTTTTCTTAATTTATATATAATCAAACTTAACTTATTTAATTATTATTTTATTCAATTTAATCCAAACTTCATATTATGGTAATTTTACACTTTTACCCCTAAACTTTAGACTTCTTTACAATTTAGTCCCTAGCTCATAAAAATGCAAATTCATACAATTCAGTCCACACCCTTGCTAGCCGAATTTTACCTATTCTTATAGCAGCCTATATTTTTCATTATTTCACACATTTACCACACAATTTATCACATTTCTTAATTTAATCCCTAATTGAAAATTTTATCAAAAATCAATTAACAAATGTTGTTTATCTAACAACGACCATCCATTTTCTATCATCAAATACCAAAACACATACACATTGATCAATGGTAAAACCTTAGACTTTTAGCAATTTCACAAATTAGTCCTTAGGCTAGCTAGATTTAGCTACAACGACTCCAAAAACATACAAATCATTAAAAATCGAGTCAAAAATCATACCATGCAAGGAACTTGAATAATCGAATGTTTAAGCTCCTTCAATAGAGTTTCCTAGTTCTATTTTAGGTGGAAGATGAACAAAAATTAAAGATGATATCATGTTTCTATTATTTTACTATACTTAATTAATGAATTACTAATTTAACCTTTGTTTTTAATTTAAAAATTCATCTATTTAATGTCCATCTTTGTTCACTCACTATAAAAATGGTCTAATTACAACATAAAGACCTCCATTTTAAAGTTCCATAGCTATTAGACCCCTTTAGCTATTAGAACTCAAATTTTACACTTTATGCAATTTAGTCCTTTTTATCAAATTAAGCATTCAAACGATAAAATTTCTTAACAAAATATTTACATAATCATACCATCATGTTGTAGACATCAACTTAATAATAAAATAAATATTTTAACCTCAAATTTTAGGTTCTGAAACCACTGTTCCGATTTGACTAAAAACGGGCTGTTACAAATACGGTTTGAAAATTCTATTCATCAAATCCATAAATACGCAAGTGAATTAGTTAAACCAAACTGCATCAATGTCCGTACCTAGTTCTGAATGTTGTTTTCAGCACATCCGAATCTTTCACCCGTAACTAATAATAACCTGAACGAAGATCAATCTTCAAGAACACTGTGGCACCTTTCAACTGATCAAACAAATCATCAATGTGGGGTATTGGATACTTATTCTTGATTGTAACTTTGTTCAGCTATCGGTAATCAATACATAATCTCAAGGATCCATCCTTTTTCTTAACAAATAGAACCAGTACACTCCTAGGTGAAAAACTAGGTCGACCAAAACCCCTGTCAGTCAGTTCTTATAACTGTGCTTTCAACTCTTTTAATTCTATAAAAGCCATTCTATATGGTGCTATCAATATTGGTGTTGTTCCCGGTACAAGATCTATAGCAAATTCAACTTATCTGACCAGCGGTAATCCAGGTAACTCCTCTGGAAACACATCAAGATACTCACAAACCACTAGCACTAATTTAGTATTTGATTCAGACACTTTAGTATCCAACACATAAGCAAGGTAAGCATTACAACCTTTCCTCACATATTTTTGTGCTAACATAGCTGATACCATATTAGACAATCCATCCAATTTATCTGATTCAATACAGAGCATTTCACCATTCTGACATTTCAATACTATATGCTTTTGTTTACAATTTACCACGATATAATGCAAAGTTAACCAATCCATACCCAAAATCACATCAAATTCATCAAACAGTAATAGCATCAAATTAGCAGGGAAACAATAACCTCGTACCATTAACAGGAAATTCTTGCAAATTTTATCAACCATCATATACTAGCCTAGAGGGATTGATACTTTAACCACGAATTCAGTGGACTCGATAGGTAAAATTTTACTATACACTAAATTTGTGCAAATATATGAATGAGTTGAACTAGGATCAATTAAGGTAGTTACATCAATATTGATAAGAGAGAAAATATCAGTAATAACATCTAGCACAGAAGCATCTTCACGTGGGCGAATAGCATAAGTTCTAGCTGGTGCTCATGCTTCAGATCTTACAGTGGAGTCTTTCGTCGCACCATGGCTACATTCGGTTGTTTAATTTTGGTTATAATGGCGTGTATAGGTTAATTTGGACAATGTTGGCCTACATGTTTTGTTTTTATTTTGGCCATCTATTTGGCTTGTGTATTGGCACTTTGATGATAGTATTAGTTTAGTATATGGTATGTAAATATTTTCTCTTTAATAGTTAATGCTTGGATTGCTATGCTTGAATTATGGAAGATGAAAACTATGGCATGAATGTGCATATTGTATATGTGCTTTGTGATAAAATTAAATTATGGTAAATTGACACTTTTGTGGATATGATTTATATGGTCATTTGATGCTAGTGTTAGAATGGTGTTTTGGTACCAAATGGTTATGTTTTAGTAAGAAATTTACATGGAAAGATTTGGTACAACTATGCATATATGTTAGTTAATCAATTAGGTAAGTTTTAATACATGGTTGACATGTTTATAAATTGCCACTTGATGTGCCTAAGGGCATATTGGTTGTATGTGATTATACCATTTGTGTAAGGCTAGAAAATGCATGGTTTTGGTACCTTATTATGGCTGGCTTATATGCACAATCTTGGGTGTAGGTAAATGTCAAATTGGGTGAGAAATATGGCTTGTAAAATGGCCTAGTTTTGTCCACACGAGCAGATACGCGGACGTGTGTCTCAGCCATGTGTGACACACGCCCAGGTGACATGGCCGTGTGTCCCTTGTAACTTTCAAAAGGTTGCAAGTCATACTATTACACGGCCTAGCACATGGCTTGGCACACGGGCATATGAGACTACTTCAAAGGATACACAGCCTAGCACACAGGCATGTGGCTTGGCCGTGTGGCCCAAGTCAGTGAGTTACTCGGGTACAGACACGGGTTGGGACACGGTCATGTGTCCCTATTTCAAATGCCCACACAGCCTAAGACATGGACGTGTCTCTTGGCCTTGCAAGTCACACAGCCATGTGACCCCTACTGTTTTGAAAATTTTTAATGTTTTCCAAAAAAATCTCTGAGTTTCCGATTTAGTCCTGACTTATTTCTAACATGTATTTTGGGCCTTGAAGGCTCATATAAGGGACAGTATACATGATTTTGATTGGTTTTGATGTGACTATTAATATGTTATAAAATTTTTGAAATTTATGTCTGTTTGATTTGTAATCACTTGTAATACTCTGTAACCCTGTTCTGGTGACGGATTCGTGTTAGGGTGTTACATGAATAATTTTATTAACCAATTTGTTCAAAAAAATTACAAGTGTACATAGACAAACATACTACACTTAGGACACTAGATCCAATAATTTGATCATCAGAATACTTGCGCAAAGAGTATTTTGTATAGGCCCAAATTTGCTCGGGCCCGTACAAACATAAACCAAAATAATAATAAAACCAATTTTTTTTTAATAGTCCAATTCCTTTTAGTACATCAGCCCAAATCTACCAAAATAAAACTAAATCCAAAACCTAAAACCTAGCCTAAAAGGTATACACGGCCCAACTGGCCCAAAACCCAAACACTAGGAAACCCTAGGTCACCTTTTTGAACTGCAACCACATCGTACGGCCACCAGCCCCGCCACTCACGCCTCCGTACCCTCCGTACACACGCCACACACACCACGTACCTGCAAACAGACAAGAGAACAACAACAAATAGGAAAGAAAAGAGAAAAACTTGTATTTTTCCTTTATTTTTTCTTTCGGCCATAAAGCCCAAAAAGGAATCAATGTATTTTTTTACGCATACATTCAGAATACAAAAAAAAAGGAGAGAAATCAAAAGGTTATTTTCTTTTACTTTTTTCTTCAAAATTCAAAATCAAAAGATCTGAATAAAAAATAATAATAAAAAGAAAAGGGGAGTACGCACTTAGGGGAGGTGTCTGATCTTCCATTGTTGGTTCTTCTCTCCGGCGCCAAGACCAAGAAACCCTTTCGGGTTCGATATGGCGGTCCAATTGCGTGACGATTTTCAGAGAAACCAATTTCTTTTTTTCCTCCTTTTCTTACCTTACTCTCGAAGGCCGAAGGCTTTGCTTATAAGAGGGCTTGAGAACGAGCGCCCCAAAACGTCCAATGACCTGAACTCGGTGGTTCCCTAAGGCTAGAGTTCGAGGGCGAGAGAGAAACAGAGGAGTCCTTCTGTTTTGTTTAAAAAGACTTAGAAAACTGATTTTTAGAAAAGAAATTTTGATTTTATAGCTTGTCCATACGACACCGTTTTGAGTTTGATTCCCAATGGTCAAAACGCCGTCGTTCAGCACAACCCAATGACCCAACCCAGATGCAATCAGATCCGTGTGTTTGGGGTCTTTGAGGGTTATTTGCACGATGAATCCTTCTTTTCGTGTATTGATCTATAATCAGGTCTGATTATGTTTTATTTATTTTTATTTTTTCCCTAGGATTTGAGCATCGTTTCAATTTGATCTTCATCTAAACGCTGCGTTTTGTGAGTTGGATATTTGTATTTTAAATCCCTGTTTATTTAGGCGCATTTTATTCTAGTCTTTAATTATATTTGAGTAATTTTTATTTTTTTGTAAATTGTTCTCTTGATTTTATTTTTATTTCAATTGAGTTTCTTTAGTTTATGATTTATTTTTTAATATTATTGTTCATTCTTTTAAAATTATCTTATCATAGCTTTTTTTAAAAACTATTTTATTGATCCTATACTGTTTTAGTTTGTGATTTCTTTTATTCATATATATTAAAATTTCTATTTTAAAATATCTTTATTTGTGTCCTTTTGGGTTTCAAATTTTATTTAATATTTATTTTAGATAATTTTATCTGTTATTATGTTATACATTATTTTTCATGTATATTGTTTATTTCATATTGTTTTATATGTATAATTCCTTTTAGAATTTATTCACACATATATATATATTTCTTTTTAAATCTGTTTATACGTAATTCATTTCTTTTAAAAATCTTATTATATATTTTGTTTTTTCACACCCTCATCTATTATTTTTATATATGTATTAATTCTATTTAGTGTTTATCTTATGTGTTATCAATTTTAAGGTGACATATTTTGTTTTAGATTATTTTGGTATTTCATATGTCTTTTTATGTAACATTTATTTTAAAACTCATCTATGTATTATTATACTTATTTTTATTATATAACTTACGTCAAATTCTCTCATAGGTTGCTCATTGTTAAAATTTTTTGATACATATAATTTAAGTTAAAATTATATACATGTCTTGGTTTTAAATTTCCTTTTCTCCATTTATTTTAAATTCATCTATTATCACTCAAAAATTTGTTTTATATTTTATTAATTTGCCATGTAAATGTTATAAAATATATATATTTTTGAAAGAGGGGGTTCATTGGGTTTTGATTGTTAATATTGTTCGAATATGATGTGTTGGGAAGTTATCATTATTGTATATTTCAAATTGTATGTTCGTATTGTTATCTATGTCATTCAATAATGTAATGTCACATATATTTATTTTGTGCTTGATACCATGTTTACATCTCCAACATATTTGGGCCGATTTTAGTCATATCATTGGTTTTGTACCTCAAGTAAACCATATAAATGCGTTTTAAGCTGGTTTTATAATCGTTTATTCAAAAAAATTTCAAAACAAAGGCAATGTTTGATGTTTGGAAATTCGAGAAATCGTGCCCTAACGTGTTGGGATTCAATTTTTCGTTTGTCCAAATAACCAAATACCCCTTTAAAATTTCATCCGTGCTTTCAAAACTTCAAAACAAGGTAATTTTCTATGTTTGGAAATTTGAGAAATTGTGCCCTAACGTGCTGGGATTTGATTTTCCGTTTGTCCAAATAACCAAATATCCCTTTAAAATTTCATCTGTGTTTTCAAAACTTTTAAACAAAGCAATGTTTTATGTTTGAAAATCCGAGAAATTGTGCCCTAACATGTTGGGTTTCGATTTTTCGTTGGACAAATAATTGAATATCCTTTTGTAATTTTCAAATATATGAGCTTTTGGAAATCAAGAGTCGATTTTGGCTTCGAGGGTTTAAAAGGTCATGTCCTAACGTACTGGATGTATATTTTATTCCTTCGTAACAAGAGAATTTTAACATACAATTCGAGTTATTCAAATGTTTTAAACGAAATCGTATTTCAAAATATTTTTAAATTTTAGACATAAGGGCATTATTTAAACAATTAGGTACCAATTCTAGGCGTAACGAGGGTGCTAATCCTTCCTCGTACGTAACTGACTCCCGAACCCATTTTCTTGAATTTCGTAGACCAAAATTGATATTTTAATAAAATAAAATGTTTTATTAGGTGGTTCGATCCCACCTAAACAAAAAGGATTGGTGGCGACTCTGTACCTTGTTTTAAAGTTGATTCCCGACTTTTCAAAAACAAAAAAAATGGTTTCAACAGCTTGGCGACTCCACTGGGGACAATAAGAGAGTCAAGCCATAAAATTGATTTCTTTTGTCGTCTAAAATTGAAATTTTGATTTGAAAATCATAATTCTTTGGTACATTTGTTTGTATGATTGTTGTGGTTTGAGTCTTGTAGAATAATATTGCATTGCATTGTATGACTGTTGTGGTTACACCTTTAAGTGGGAGTAAGAAGCTATGCCTTGTAAGGTTTTCACCTCTGCTTGGGCTAGTCGATTGCTTCCGGGATACATCCGTACCTATGTCTTCGTGAGATTTTCATCTCCGCATGGTCATAAGGAAATGTATTCCCCTGAACTGAACTCGATCCATATGAGCCTATAATGGGTGAGGATTAAGGAATTTGTTCGTTCAGATGCCCTTTTATTTAGAACCGCACCTCATATAGTAAACCCTAGAAGCTCACCCTAGGTAGTGTGACGCTAAATTTTAGCGATTATCTAGATAGGTGTTTGATTATTTTCTGTTTGCTTTGAATTTTATCATTTGATACTGACTTGTGTGTTTTATTTTGGCTGTGATTGCATGACATTGCATATTTAAAGAGGTGTCGATTCGTGTTTGGTTACTAAGTTAGAAGACTTAGCATAGAGAATGAATTTCTTGATAAGTCGAGGATAATGTGGTCGTCCGTACATGGTCAGAGAAGTTACAATTAGAGAAAGGGGATAGTCTAGCTGAGGGATATACATCGGAGTTGTGGGACTTTACCCGCATCAGTGTGACACAAAATGAGCTACAGAAACTGAGAGACATATGAGCCCATTGGGATGAGGGAACTAAGTAATTGTTTTACCAAAATTATGGCTATATACCCTACTTCCTCGATATCAAGGTAGACAAGCATTTGTTTCTGGCTATGGCTCAGTTTTGGAACCCTGCTTATAGTTGTTTCACTTTCGGAGAGGTAGATTTGGTGCCCACTGTGGAAGTGTATGCTACCCTACTGCGTTGTCCAAGGATTCAAGTCAACAAAGTGTACTTTAGGGCTGTTAATGTCCCAACTTTTGTAAAGAAGTTAATGAATATTACCAGGATGAGTGAGCCTTGGGTGATGGCTCGAATTTAGCAAAAGGGGGATGGTAAATGTATTCCTTGGGTGAATTTGAGAGCCTGATCTTAGCACATCTGGATGTAAAGAAGAAAGTTGACATCTTCGCCTTGAGCATTTATGGTTTGGTGATTTTTCCTAAAGCTTTAAGGCATATAGATGAAGCAGTCACTAATTTATTCGATCGTCTTGATAAAAGAGTCACACCTGTACCTGCGATTCTAGCTGAGACATTCAGATCTTTAAGCATGTGTCGGAGGGCAGGCGAAGGCAGATTTATTGGATGCGTGTAGCTGTTATTGATATGGTTTCATGGAAATTTCTGGAAGGTGGACAAGGTCTCTTACCGGGTCTTCTCTGAGAGTTACTCCCCATTAAAGGAGGAAGCAACTACACAAATGAGAGATGACATTTCAAAAAAAAGGTGGATGGTAATTCTTCAAAATCTCAAAGAATATGATATTGAATGGAGAGACTATTGGATGGTCCCCGAAGAGATTCTTTATCGGTGTGGGAATTTTGATTGGGTACCTTTGCTTGGGATTTGGGGGGCCGTTGGATATACCCCTTTGCTTGTGTTAAGGTAGTATAAGTCGAGGCAATTTATACCAACGACTTATGGGCTTGCTCAATGTGAGTTCTCATATAAGGGGGACAATTATAAGAAAAGGGTTCAAGAGATTTCTCATGCTTGGAAGCAATAAAGAGGTTGGTTGTTGGTTCTATGATGACGCCTTAATACAGTGGTTGGTTTAGCAAAAGGATTAATGATAATATTCCTAGGCCGAGTTTAGAAAGTGCTCGATTAATGGAGGAATACTTGCAAGTTGTCTCGTTAGAGTTGGAGATCATAAAACAAGACTTCGAAAAGAAGAGTTCCGAGCTTGGGAAGAGGATTGAGCAGTTGCAAGAGGAAAAAATGAATTTGAGATTAGATGTAGATGTTCAGAAGGCAAAGGCTGAGATGTTAAGAAAAGGGAAAAATAAGGTCGAAGAGGATCTGGATAGTTTGAAGACAGATTATAAGAAGCTACATCTATCGATGAAGATTGTTGAGTTAGGGAAAACTTCAGAACAAGGGCGTTAGGAGATTCGAGAGGAAAAGACCAAAGCTGACCAGTGGGAAAGGAAATTTCAAGAGGCTCAGACACGAAATGAGGCCCTAGAGAAGAGTCCGTCAGAAAGCAGAAATGAATGAGGCGAATTAAGGGCTAAAGTGGCGAAACTCGAGAAATCTCTTCATCAATACCAAAGCCGTAATATCGTGATGGAGTTGAGATCAATCTTAAGTAAGGTAGAAGAAATGAAAGGAAAAATAGAAGAATTAGAAGCATCATTAGAGAGCTGTGAAATGCGGATTGAGTTTTTCGAAGCAAGTGAGGAGCGTTGGAAGGAACAGCTTCACCATTCGCAAAATCAAGTCAGAAACAGGGATTACATTATGGGAGAAGCCATAACCCAGATTCGGGAGGTAGCCGATTACTTACAAACTTTGGCGGTACAAGCGGACATACTGAGTGTGAAGTATGAGTTGGAATCCGACCGGGGGCAGGAGCTAGCTTCACTGCTTAGGAAAATTAAAACTTTGAGCATTAGGGCAAAGCCTTATTTGTAGCCCATTTTATGTAAAGAATTTTCTTTTCTAGTAAAGTTTTCTAAATGGAATTGAATCAGAATCGACGCCTTTTTTGCATTCATTTCATGCATCTACATTCACAATATTGTTTGATGTTTGGAAATTCGAGAAATCGTGCCCTAACGTGCTGGGATTCGGTTTTTCGTTTGTCCAAATAACCAAATACCCCATTAAACTCTCGTCTGTGTCTTCAAAACTTCAAAACAAGGCAATGTTCTATGTTTAGAAATTCGAGAAATCGTGCCCTAACGTGCTGGGATTCGATTTTCTGTTTGTCTAAATAACCAAATATCCCTTTAAAATTTCGTCTGTGTTTTCAAAACTTCAAAACAAGGCAATGTTCTATGTTTGGAAATCCGAGAAATTATGCCCTAACGTGTTGGGTTTGGGTTTTTCGTTGGACCAAATAATTGAATATCCTTTTGTAATTTTCAAATATATGAGCTTTTTGAAATCAAGAGTCGATTGTGGCTTCGAGGGTTTAAAAGGTCATGTCCTAACGTACTAGATGTGATATTTTATTCCTTCATAACAAGAGAATTTTAATATACAATTCGAGTTATTCAAATGTTTTAAACGAAATCGTATTTCAAAATCTTTTTAAATTTTAGACATAAGGACATTATTTAATCAATTAAGTACCAATTCTGAGCGTAACGAGGGTGCTAATCCTTCCTCGTATGTAACTGACTCTCGAACCTGTTTTCTTGAATTTCGTAGGCCAAAATTGATATTTTAATAAAATAAAATGTGTTATTAGGCGATCCGATCCCACCTAAACAAAAAAGATTGGTGGCGACTCCATACCTTGTTTTAAAGTCGATTCCCGGCTTTTCAAAAACAAAAAAAAATGGTTTCGACATATTTAATTGAAATCTTACTACTTGATGACAATTGTTCACTCGTGCTACACCCACTTCAAGTTTATTCTAATTTTGCAAATGCATACTGAGGTCGCGTCAAGTATTTGGTGCCATTGGAAAAGAATAATTAGTAAGAAATTTGAATAGTTTGTGGTTTTAAAAACTTGTATTTGTTTGGTTTTCAAGATTAAGATATGACAATGAATTAGGCAATTGATTTATTAGGGACTTATTTTGGCTTTTTTTCGTTTTGTGTTTTTTTGTTCTATTTTTAGTTAGTTTTATGTAGCTTGTGCTCTTATTCCTTGGAATTCTCTTAATATTTGTAATGTTCATTGGGAAACTGATTAATCTTCTAGACTACTATGGTGTTTTTTTCTATTATTGTATACAAATAAGAAATCAAGAAGTCTCACCATTGTATCTTGAGTTAGAAAGAACTTTGAGAAATCTTAGAAAGGCTAAAAATCTAATGGATGAGAAGTAAATTGTGAAATGGATAAGCCTCAAGGACTATTACCACCTAGGCCTCTCAAGGACTATGCTATGTCAAACTTAGATAGGAGACATGGCAATATTATAAAGCCTTATGTTGTAGCTAATAACTCTGAGATTAATCATTCTATAGTTTAAATGATACACAATTCAATTCAATTTAAGGGGATACCCACAGAAGACCCAAACCATCATTTGCAATAGTTTTTATCTATTTGCAACACTTCTAAATTCAATGAGTTTATGAGGATGTGGTTAAGCTTCGATTCTCCCATTTTTATTGAATGATCGAGTTACAATGTGTCTTGAATCACATCTCCTAGGGGCTATCATTACTTGGGTTGAATTAGCAAGTAGGCTGTTAGCAAAATACTTCCATCCCAACAAGATTGCTAGACCAATATCACTAGTTTTGTCCAATATGAAGGGGAAACTTTATATGTGGCTTGAGAGTGCTTTAAGGAATTACTTAGAACATGTTCTTATCACAATCTTCCAAATTAGGTATATATTCTGACTTTCTATAATATGTTAGATGGCCACCTTAGGTCTACACTAGATGGGGTTGATGAGGAAGTCTTGTTAACTGAGGAGTATTATAAGGCATGTAGGCTTTTAGAAGAAATAGCCTTAAATGATTGTATGTGCCCAACCAAGACATTCGTGGCTAAAGTAAAGTCTAAAACCACTCAAGAGCCTTTGAAGATGTTTGGAAAACTTTGGTGAATCAAGTGAGAAAGATAACCTAAAAGTTAGAATAATCTAATTGTGGACAAATTTGAACATCTAAGCATATAATTTTTATCAATAACCATTTGAGGACTATGTCCCTTTGGTAAAGTGCAATTTCATAGGTAATAGACATGGAAATCTATTTTATTTAGAATACGAGATGGTAGAACCATCCTCCTTGGGTTGGGGCAATAATACCAACCTCGGTTCCTTCAACTTTCCAAAGCCTCGACAACTATACAAAACACACTATAAACCCTTAAACCAATAGAGGAATTATACATTAAGAGGGCTACCTTTATGATGACAACCTATTAGTGGAAAATAATTAATTTTATATGATTGAATAAGTAAATTAGAAGAGGATAACCATGCTTTTTAAAGCATTTATGAAAAAGTTAAAAACTAATTTGCTGAAATCCTTTAGGCTATGTAAGTTAAACCATTACTAACCATTACTGTAACACCCTTTACCGTGTCCGATACCAGAACAGGGTACAAGGCATTACCGGACTTAATCGTTCACAAACATGCAAAAACCGGGCTACAAAATTTATTTTAATTCAAAACTTTTCATACTTATGCATAATGTCCCATACACGGGCCTACGAAGCCCTAAACATGCATTGAAAGTAGTTAGGGACTAAACCGAGAACCTTAGCAAATTTTGGGAAAACTTAGAAAATTTCTTTCCATGAGATAGGGTCACACACCTATGTAGACATAGGGACACACCCGTGTGCCTTCGACACGCCCATGTCCTCAGGCCGTGTAACTCCTTTTTTATGACGTTAGCGAATAATTTGAACCACATGGCTAAGCCACACGCTCGTGTGCTAAGGCAGTGTCCCCTACATGGTTGAGACACACGACCGTGTCTCGGCCCGTGTTTACACTTAGGCTATTTTCCAAGCCTTCATGTTACCCATAAACCCTTACAACCTTATACATATTTAAATTACAATTCATGGCATCATTTTAGTGATTAAACACTCTTTATTAAGACATATTCATAACATTAACATGTCCTCTTATAAGCAATGCATCTACTCATGCAATACCAAGTCTAGATTCATTAATTCACATTCATAAGACTTGTCATTTTGATATCACTTTTACCATTATACTAAGGTTACCAACTTATCCATAAAGCACTCATGTTCAACCATTATCACGTTGTTTTTATAACGTGCAATTACTACATGCCTATGACCACCTCAATTGGTCATAGAGCATATATCCAACACACATGTCATATTACCAACCATGCATGACAAACAAACATAATCACATCATAAACCTTAGAGATGACATGAATAGCTAGGTTTACAAGCCATAATGAATATGAGCCACATCTCATGGCCATATACATATAACTCAATATAAGCCAATACATTTGGCCAAAGCATAATAACACATGTCAATAAACTAGATCCCTATATATGCCACTCACTTAATATTTCTAATATATGTTTCATTATTCCAAAGGAACTGACTTGATAGTGTGATACTGCCTCCGACAATCTCCAACCCTGAGCTAACCTGTAAACACTAAAGAAAAGGAAAGAAAGGGAGTAAGCTTTATAGGTTAGTAAGACCGTATGAAAATAATAAGCAATTTATCAACTTGCTTCTCAAGGTAATACAACCATATTTGCACTTTTACTTATGTTCAAGTCGAGCTATTTTCTCGAGTCACAGTCACTAAATTATTTATATCTTAAGCTACGAAACTTCAAATTAAGATCCACTAATTTTCCATGAAACTAGACTCACATATCTTCTTACCATAAAATTTACAAAATTTTTGGTTTAGCAAATTAGTACAGTTTATTCTTCAAAGTCACCCCTGTTCTGCTATTTGACAGCTTCAACCTTTGTTTAATAAAAATTAATTATCTTTTCACACGAGATTCTTTGTTTATTTTGAAAATATACTCATTAAGGATTCTAATCATATAAATTGCAACCCATAAATATTTTTTTACAATTTTCAATTATTTTCTCAAATCAGAACGGGGGATTTTGAAATCATTCTGACTCTGTCTCACAATAATTTAAATATTTCATAATATGAAACTCTTTTGCTTACACAATTTCTTCTATGTGAAACTAGACTCATTAATATTTAATTCAATAGTTTATTCAGCCTCGAACTCAATTTCCACAATTTTTGGTGGATTTTCAAAGTCGGACTATGGTTGCTGTCCAAAACTGCTTTAGTATAAATCAATGATACTAAGTTTATTACACCTTATTAATTTATTTCCACCACATTGGTAAAGATAAATATTTATACATCATAAGTATAGACCTATAATCACAAGATCATCACAAAATCATTCTCATAGGCATGAATTACCTACTTACATCTTCACCAAATGTGCATCATGAACCGAAATCATTTCTCATGAGCTTGGCATACGTTCACGTGTTACTCAACATGCTCATATTCATTCCTTACTAATCATACAACATGAATTGAATTTACATTTCATCAATTTCATGTAAGTACCTGTACCACTCACAACATGGTTATACTTTTCTTATTTAACTTAAACTGTAACTCTAGCCGTTAAACCATTTGGAATGCTATTGGATATTCACTAAGCCTCAAACATAGGGTATAATGCCGATGCCATGTCCCAGACATGGTCTTACACTGGCTCATCCATCAACTCGATGCCATGCCCCAGACATGGTCTTACACTGACACATCTTGTAGCCGATGCATGTCCCAGACATGTCTTACACTGGCTTACATCTCGAGGCCGGCACATGTCCCAGACATTTCTTACACTAGCTCTCGTCTCAATGCCGATACCATGTCCCAAACATGGTCTTACACTGGCTCTCATAATGTGGCTGATGCATGTTCCAGACATATCTTACACTAGCATACAAATAACCCAAATGTCGTGGCATGAATATTCGATTTATTTCTTAAGATTCAAACAGGAGTTCTACTATCTCAATATTCATCATACATAATCATTTCCACAAACAAGCAATTTATGCTATATCAATCCAAACACATATAATAACAATGTAGTTGTATTATTTACATACAACTTACTTGTTTCAATGAAATATCATATTCCATCAAATTTCAATGTATTCAATCATCACCCAAATGTTATTAACATTTGGCATCACTTTCTCATGTACAATATCATCAACATATAATTCAATACAATGATAGCAGGATAGATTTCAAGTATATTAACAATAACATAGATATCATGCTTATTTAATCACACGGACTTACCTCGTTAGCACAATCGGTAAAAAGGACTTATTCGTCATGCTTTTTGTTTTTCCCTCATTCTAAGTCTAAATCTCGTATTCCTTGATCTATAACAACACATTTAATTTATTTACTCATCATGCTACTCAAGTTAGCCCAATTTCACATTTTTGGTTTACTTACATTTTTACGCCTAAACTTTATCATATTTATGCTTTTGCCTCTAGGCTCATAAAATGAAATTCATTCAATTTCTTTGCTACCCATGCCTGGTCGAACCTTTTTCATGCTTATAGCAGCCCACATTTTCATTTATTTCACATTTCAACCACTAAATTTACACATTTCACAAATTATCCCCTAATTTGCATTTTCATTAAAAATCATTTAACAAAACTTGTATATCTATCAACAAGCATTCATAATCTATCAAGAAACTTCACAATACATGCTTATTCATTAATGGCATCTTTTAAAATCTTTAACAGTTCAGAAATCAAAGATATGGACTAACTAGATTAAGTTGCAACGGTCTCAAAAACGTAGAAATTATTAAAAACCAAACAAAAACGACTCACCAATTAAAGCACAAAGCTTAGCCGAATGTAGCTTTCTCCATGGCTACCCATTTTCTTTTCTCATTCGGTTCAAGAAGAAAAGAGAAAAGATGATGCCTTTTTACTATTTTTGTCTTATTATACTTATTAACTTAATTATCAAAATACCCTTTGATCAAAACATAAAAAAACAAAATTCACTATTTCATGTTCTGCCTAACCGTCCACTCACAATATCAATGGGCTAATTGCCATGCAAGTACTCCACACTTCCTTTTAATAGCCATTAAACACTTTTAACAAATAGAATGCAACTTTTGTATTTTACGCGATTAAGTCATTTTATCAAATTAAGTACTCAAATGGTAAAATTACTTTACGAAATTTTCACATAATAATTCCATCATGCTGTAAACCTTAATAAATTAATAAAATAAATTTTTTGACTTTGGGTTTGTGATCCCGAAACTATTATTCCGACTAAACTCAAAATCGGGCTGTTACAATTACTAATATTCCGCTTAATATCAAATATAATACTAAACGTGAAGGAAAATAACATGCAAAGGTAATATAATTAAGATTAAGATGAGGAGGAGGATGAGATAATTTAAGAGATAGTAACATTTAGATGAGGCTAAAGGAGGGTGTAATGGTTAGAAATTCAAGATATTATAGAAGAGTATGGCCTTAAGGTAAATACCAACTTAATGTTTTAGTGGATATAAGTTTAGGAGTAGGAGATAATGGGAGTAAGAAAGTAGAAAATTTTGAGGAATAAAAATTTTATAAAATGTTATTATCATACAAGTATGGGTGTTCAGTCGGTTAACCGGTAGAAAATTTTGAGGAATAAAAATTTTATAAAATGTTATTATCATACAAGTAAGGGTGTTCAGTCGGTTAACCGACCGGTTAACTAACCCGAAATAACATTAACTGAATTAATCGACCTTTTAAAATTTTTAACCGTTAACCGAACCGAAATTTTTTCGGTTAATTCGGTCAGTTAACCGAATTAACTGAATTTTTTTTTATTTTTGGTTAAAATAAATATAGAATTAACCGAATTAATCGAATTACCCGAATTACTCGAATTAACTGAATTATTTGTATAAAATCATTTGTTTTTTTATTTTTATTTTATTTTTAGATTTTTATTTTTATTTATTAAATTATTTGTAATTTTTATGACTGGGTTGGGTACTTGAGTTAATATATAATAGATTTAGTATTTGAGTTTATGTTGGACTAGGTTTGAGTGAATAGTGGGATATTAATATAGTATAATTTTATTTATTATTTTTCGGTTAAACTAATAAAATTCAGTTAACCGACTGGTTTCGAACCGAATTAACCGTTAATTAAAAATTTAAAAAATTATTAACCAACCCCGACCGAATTAATTCAATTAACCAACTAATTAACCGAATTTTTTCGATCAATTAATCGAATATTTTCGATTTTACCTTAATTTTGTACACCCAGTTCATTCATTTAAAACAAGAAAAAGAAAAAGTGGAAAAGAGACCATAGGGCGTCCCTCGTGCCAGATTACGTAAACCCTTATTCAAGCTCAACGGTCAAACCGAAAAATGCTGCCTTTTTATTTGGCTACGGGAAAACAATTCACAATTCACAATTCACAGCTCGCTATCTCTTCATTTCGCTCTGTTTGTAACTCGCATAAGAAGTATCGACATAGCGCGCTTTTAAAGTTAGAAAACAACCAAACAAGCCCTTGGACCGACGATCTCCACGAAGCCGTCTCACTCTGTCTCTCTCTCTCTCTCTCTCTCTTTTCCCTCCCTTAGTCTCCTTTAATAATTTCATTTCTCGTCCTACTTTTTTCAACCGTTTTCTTTCGCCTCATATTTCTCGGATCTTCTCTGTCTCTCCAAAGATCTTCGTTTCTGTCCTCCAACTTCATTCATTTTCTGGTAAATCTACGATTAATTTTAGCTGTTTCTTCTTTTATCTTGATACTTATATTTCTAAAAACAAAATTATTTGACGCATGCTGGTTCACATTTCTGTTTGGCTGCTGAGAAAATGGAAATGAAGCTTCATGTTGGTATTTTTCAGTTTAAAATGCGCGTACTCAGCTTATATATATGTAAACTAAGTTTTCAGAAGAATAAATTGGAAGTTATTATTATTATAATTATTATGAAAAATCAGAGTTTTTATATTATTTTGTTTACTCAGAGGGAAGCTACTATAGGAACTTAATTAATTCTTCTTTTTCTTACTTTTTTTCGCTGGTTATCTTATTTAGCATTATTGTTAAAATTATTATTAGATTGAGAAATTTGGATTTTGATTATAGAGTTTGGGTGAGAAATGGCTTCGATATCGTATTCTCCAGCTGCCTTTGATGAAACTTCAGCTTCCGATCTTCTTCGGAGCTCCTCTAGCGGCGTGACTGGCATCCCTCTTAAAACCTTGGGGAAGGTACGATTTGTGGTGAAAAGGAGGGACGTAATTGTAGCTGCAAAGATGAGGAAAATGAAGAAACATGAATACCCATGGCCTGCAGATCCGCATCCAAATGTGAAAGGCGGAGTCCTCACTCATCTCTCTCATTTCAAACCACTGAAAGAAAAACAAAAGCCTGTTACTTTGGATTTTGAGAAGCCACTTGTTGATTTAGAGAAGAAGATTGTTGACGTAACTCCTTAATTTTAGTGATGATTTAGTTGATTAAACTATGTCCGTGCTAGCTTCACATGTTGTGCTGGTTTAACGCAGGTGAGGAAGATGGCAAATGAAACCGGTTTGGATTTCAGTGATCAGATTATTTCTTTGGAGAATAAATATCAACAGGTTTGATTATTAAGTTTGAGACATTATGAGACTGCTTTCGTTGCTTCCATATAGTGATTACATTTCTGAGTTATATGTTTATATAATGCTCTGTATCAGTACCTTCAGACTGTTTATGGGTGTGAAGTTGCAAGTCTGGAATTTGAGTATTAAAATTAAATCTGATTATGCCAAATCTGTATTTAAAGCCTGGAAGTTTTACTTTTCATATTAGGCAATAAATTTTTTTTCTGTTGCACTTGCTATGACATTCACAATTGGTTATTTAGAATTTGATAATGGTATATGGTTTTAGTTTCGGGTCATTCATTTATTGGAGAGTATAACAATAGTAGAACAATTGGATCATTGCTTGAAACTCCAAAATCTATGTTTCTTCTTATGTAGAAGTCTGATATTAGCCTGGTATGTTACTTCTGGATAACAATATTTAAAATGCGCATACAAGCTTTGTGCTAATTGTCAATTTTTTAAAGTGCATTTTAAGTGGTTGATGCTTCATCAAAGATATCATGACAGTGGTGGTTTCCTGTTCTAAATTTTCTTACTCGTTCTGTTATTGTTCCAGGCTCTAAAGGAATTATACTTGCATATTACCCCTATACAACGCGTGAACATTGCCAGACACCCTAATAGACCTACATTCCTTGATCATGTATTTAACATGACTGATAAGGTTTGGTGGTTACATGCTTGTTAACTCTCAAATATTAATATTGCATATTCTTATCAACATTATATCTAACATTTGACCTGTGTGGATAATGAGTTGTCTATGTCTTTTGCATATTCTCATTTGCCCAGTTTGTGGAACTTCATGGAGACCGAGCAGGGTATGACGATCCAGCTATCGTTACTGGTATAGGAACCATAGATGGTAGGAGGTGTAGTTGAATGATTAATATTTGGAGAAATAAAACAAAGAAAATGATAAAGAATATAGTGGAGAAGAGAAATAAATTTTGTATGAAAAAATTCTTTCAAATAATCTTTTATTTTAAGCACACAAAGTTAATAATTCTTCATCACATACAACTCTTTATATAGGAGTTGTAAGTGACTATTCATCTATATCACTATATGCTAGGAGTTGTGACTATTCATGCATGTGTGTATCTTTTCATATTCAAGCCTCTTAACTTTTCATCTTCAAGTCTCTTCACTATTCATATTCAAGTTTTTTCACTTTTCATATTCAAGTCTCTTCACTCTTCTAACTTTTCATAATTTATTTGTGCAAGGTTAATTTAATTATGTGCCAACAATGCCTCCCTTAAATTAAACTTGCTTTGAACTCCCAACCTTTCAACATTTTTCTTGAAGACTTGTCCACTTAGAGGCTTTGTGAAGATATCAGCCATCTGATCTTCCGTCTTGCAATATTCAACTTGAACATCACCATTATTCACTAGTTCCCTCAAGAAGTGATATCGAATGCGAATGTGTTTTGTCCTTCTATGAAGAACTGGATCTTTTGTGACCGAAATTATGAAATTCCACGTAACCAAATCAATTGACATCCTGCATAAGATGCAGCGATATATTCAGCTTCTGTAGTCGAAAGCGCCACAATTGATTGTTTCTTTGAACTCCATGAAACTGCACCACTACCAAGGTGAAAAACATAACCAGAAGTGCTTCTGCTATCATCAATGCTTCCTGCTAAATCATTATCCGTATAACCAATGAGATCAACTAATGTATTAGCTTTATAGAAAATTCCATAATCAATGGTTTCCTTCACATATCTCAATATTCTCTTGGCAGCCTCCCAGTGATTGGAGTAAGGTTTCTCCATGAATCTACTTACCAAGCTAACAGCATACACGATATCAGGCCTTGTCGAAGTCAGATACATCAACTTCCCAACCAAACTTCTGAATATGGTGGAATTGACAAGCTTTCCTTCACCCTCTTTAGATAACTTCAGACCTGTAATGCATGGAGTAGAGACTGGATTCGCATTTTCCATCATGAATTTATTTAGAACTTCCTTTGCGTAGCTCTCTTGTGAAATAAAAATTCCTTTCTCGGATTGATGAACTTCAATGCCAAGAAAATGATGAAGTTCTCCCAAATCTGTCATCTTAAATTCTGCCATCATTGAGTGCTGAAATTCTTTCAACATCTTCACATCATTTCCTGTGAAAATAAGATCATCAACGTAGAGACTTACAACCATGAATCTTCCTTGATAATTGCCTTTGATGTAGAGAGTATGCTCATATGGAGATTTCTGGAATCCACACTTCTGAAAATAAGAATCGATGCGGCTGTACCATGCTCTGGGTGATTGCTTCAACCCGTACAAAGCTTTCTTCAACTTGTAAACTTTTTCTTCTTCTCCTTTTTTGACAAACCCTGGTGGTTGATCAACATAGACTTCTTCTTTGAGAACACCATTCAAAAACGCAGATTTTACGTCCATTTGGAACATTTTCCAATTGTTTTGGGCAGCAAGAGAAATAAGTAACCGAACTATCTCAAGTCTTGAAACTGGAGCAAATACCTCTGTAAAATCTTCTCCTTCCTTTTGCTTGTATCCTTTTGCAACCAGTCTTACCTTGTACTTGTTGATAGAGCCATTCGGATTCATCTTTGTCTTGTACACCCATTTGACTCCAATTGAATTCTTGTGCGGCGGTAAATCTGTGAGTTCCCATGTATCATTGTTTTCAATTGAGCAAATCTCTTCTTTCATGGCTTTCCTCCATATTTCTTCTTGATATGCATCATCAAAAGAAATTGGATCTTCTCCTGCAAAGAAGGCAAAGAATACAGCATCATTTTGCACAACTTCATCCGTTACATCATATAACTCTTGGATGCTTCTCGTTTTTCGGATCGGGCTGGATGAAGAAGAATTTGATGAAGAACTTGGGGAAGCAGGAGGATTTTCTACTTGAGCATCATCTTCAGCATTCTCAATTACTGCCTCTTCTTCTTCTTCAAGTTCAAAAGGAAATATTGGCAAATTTTCCTTTTCAACTTCCATATCTTCAAACATGGAATTTTCATCAAACCGAACATCTCGGCTTATCACAATCTTCTTTGTCACCGGATTATACAACTTGTATGCCTTACTTCTTTCACTATAGCCAATGAAAATGTATTTCTCTGACTTGTCATCCAACTTGCTTCTCATTGCATCTGGAATATGAGAGTAGGCAACACTCCCAAATACTCTAAGATGACTAACACTAGGCTTTATACCATACCACGTCTCATGTGGTGTGCAATTCTCCAAGCTTCTTGTCGGTGATCTGTTTATAAGATAAACTACACAGGAAACAGCTTCAGCCCAAAATCTTCTTGATAACCTCTTCTTCTTAAGAAGACATCTAGCCATTTCCATAATTGTTCTGTTCTTTCTTTCACACACACCATTTTGCTGAGGTGTATAGCGGACTGTCATTTCATGCCGGATGCCACTATCTCGGCAATATTTCTCAAATTCTTTTGAAAAATATTCACCTCCACGATCTGTACGCAAGGTGTTAATTTTCAACCCAGTAAAGTTCTCCACTTCTGCCTTGAAATTTTTGAATCTCTGAAAAGCCTCTGATTTTTCTTTGACACAATACACCCATAACTTTCTTGAGTAATCATCAATGAAAGAGATAAAGTAACGATTACCTCCTAAAGATGAAACTGTCATTGGACCACAAAGATCTGAGTGAATAAGTTGCAATGGTCTTCTTGCTTTCCACGAGGATTGAGAAGGAAAAGCAATTTTGTGTTGCTTTCCAAGTTGACATGCTTCACAAACATCATCAAGCCGATCGATTTTTGGTAAACCTCTAACCATCATCTTCCTTGAAAGCATCTCCAAATTTCCATAGTTTAAATGTCCATATCTATCATGCCATAACTTTGAAATTCCTTTATGAGCACCAATAAAACAAGACATATTTTGATTTTGAAGGGTAAGAGAGAAAAGATTATTTGATGCCACTCCAACTCTAGCAACAACCTGATTTTTCTTTGATAAATAGCAAGCCATGTCTCGGAAATGAATATCATACCCCTTATTCAAGAGATGCCCAACGCTAAGCAGATTATTTTTAAGACCAGGAACAAAATAAACTTCAGACATTTTCTCTACCCTTCCTTGCTTTGTTTTGAACTCCAACTCACCAACACCGCTAACTTTGTAAGCTTTGCCATCTCCTACTTTTACTTCTCCACAATCAGATTCAAAGAACTTTGAAAATAAATTTTTGTTACCTGTCATATGCTTGCTAGCACCACTGTCTATGTACCAGACATCATCAATCTCTCCACCATGAGATACGAGCAACAAAGTTTCTTGCTTTTGCTCTTGATTATTTTGTACTATATTAGCTTCATTTTTCTCTTCTTTTTTGTACCAGCATTCACTTGCCAAATGACCAGGTTTGTGACAATTATAACATTCAAAATAGCCACGACCTCTTCCTCTTTGATTTCCACGTCCGCGTCCTCTTTGTGATGCTCTAAAATTTTGACTTTGGTTGGCTTCTTTCCATCCATTCTCCATGCTTACATCTTCACCTCTTTCACGAGCATTTGAGCCTCTTCCTCTAAAATTTCTTCCTCTTCCACGACCACGATCTCTCCCTCTTTGATTTTTAAAATCTCCCTTATTCTCATTTAGAGACAACTTTGACTGGAGTGCTTGATCTAGATCTACTTCCTTTTTCTTCTTGTTTAATCTTTCTTCATGGGCTTGCAACGAACCTGTGAGTTCATCAATAGTCATGGTACTTAAGTCCTTTGATTCTTCAATGGCAACCACAATGTAGTCAAATCTGGAATCTAAAGAACGGAGGATTTTCTCAACACCACGAATATCATCCATAGTTTCACCATTTCTTTTTAATTGATTGACTATGGACAAAACCCGTGAACAGTAATCAGAAACTGATTCTGACTCTGTTTTTTGCAATCTTTCAAACTCTCCTCGAAGAGTTTGCAGCCGAACTCTTTTCACCTTTTCATCTCCTTTGAATGAATTTTGTAAAATTCCCATGCTTGTTTTGCCGTGGTGGCACAAGCTATTTTTTCCCAAGCCGCTTCATATGATTGAACTCCTTGATATATCCAAAATAAGGCTTGCTGATTTTTCTTCCTTGATTTTCTTAGACTCTCTTTTTGAACTTGTGTTAATCCTTCCTCCTCTTCAGCCTCAACTTCATTATAACCTTTTTCAACAATCTCCCAAACTTCTAGAGATCCAAGAAGAGCCTTCATTTGGATACTCCATTTGCCATAATTTTCTTTGGTTAATTAGGGAACGGAAGAAAGAGGAATAGAATTGTTCATTTCGATCGAACAAGGCTCTGATACCAATTTGTAGTTGAATGATTAATATTTGGAGAAATAAAACAAAGAAAATGATAAATAATATAATGGAGAAGATAAATAAATTTTGTATGAAAAAATTCTTTCAAATAATCTTTTATTTCAAGCACACAAAGTTAATAATTCTTCATCACATACAACTCTTTATATAGGAGTTGTAAGTGACTATTCATCTATATCACTATATGCTAGGAGTTGTGACTATTCATGCATGTGTGTATCTTTTCATATTCAAGCCTCTTAACTTTTCATTTTCAAGTCTCTTCACTATTCATATTCAAGTTTTTTCACTTTTCATATTCAAGTCTCTTCACTCTTCTAACTTTTCATAATTTATTTGTGCAAGGTTAATTTAATTATGTGCCAACAGGAGGTACATGTTTATTGGTCAACAAAAGGGTAGAAATACTAAAGAGAATATTCAGCGTAACTTTGGAATGCCAACACCCCATGGGTAAGTTGAATGAAACTTACATGTTAAGGTGTTTTTTTTTCAGTTTATTTGAGAGGGAATCTTTTTCATTTTTATTGATATTTAGGAAACACTTACAGTTACAGGAAGGCTCTACGCATGATGTATTATGCAGATCACCACAGGTTCTGTAACAACCTAGTTTAGACCCTAGTCAGAACAGTGGTTTCCGAACCAAAAAAAAAGTAATTGAATGTTATATTCTATGTTTGTTATATGTGAAATATTATATGTGAAAATATCGTGTTTTGATTTCTGGTATTTGGATGTGGAATTAGTTAAAAATGACTTATTTAAGAAACCTTGGAAATGGGATAGGCAAATGTGTAGTGGCCAAATATTTTATGTTTAGGAGTTTGGGGGACTTGCATGTCAAATAGACCATTTTTGAATGTAAATGGCCGGCCAACACACGCATGTAATAATGTGTTCTCTTGTCTTCATTTTTAATTGATGGGAATTATGTATAATAAAGATATAAATAAACATTTTATTATAAAATGATTTTTATATATTGAAATAATAAATTTATATTAGTAAGTGGTGATAAAAACAAAGTTCCATCATCTTTTTTTTCATCTTGCCGAAACCATAAGGAAAAGAAAAGAAAAATGGAAGCTAGGACATTCGGCTATGTGAATTTATAGATTAAGGTATGATATCATGTGATTCTTTTGGAATTTTTTTGTGAAGTTGAGTTTGTTTTGATGCTCATAACATGACCCATGTGTTAATTTTTGAGTTTGTGTTGCAAGAAACATTTGGTTATGTTCTTATATGTCAAATTGATGATGTTTTGTAGTATGTGATTTGAAATGGTTATAGATGAATATGAACTAAGTAAAAATTCTATAAATGGTTAAAATGGACAAAAATCCTAATTTGGCTATTATGGAGTAAGGTTAAGTTATGTTAAATTTTTCTTTTAACTTAATTGCTAGAGAGTGTGATACGGGGTTGCGCGCGGACCAAGATCGAGTTGCCAAGTCACGAGAAACTCCTACGAAAACCCTAAACAATTAGATCTGAAACGAAACAGAAAATTAAAAGATTAGATTTTTGAATTTTCAGATCTGAAATAAAATCCCCAAATCAGCAAAGAATCAAATTGAGAATAGAAATAAGTGTTAGGGTTCTTGAAACCCTCAAGGAGATTGTGATTCTGCCAAATTGAACACCAAGATAGTTTTCCCCAAATTTCGACAATCTAATTTCACCCAAAAAGAGTATGGAAAAACCCTAGAATTTGGGAATTTTTGGGCTGATTTCTTAAGATAGAAAAAGGCTGAAAACACAATAAGAACAGAAAATAGATTAGATAATGATTCAGCACAAGTAGAAATAAAGAAAGAATTGACAGTAAGAAATTAAAAGATAAGTCCTAAGAAGCCTTGAAATCCCGAAAGATCTCACAACTCCCTTCAAACGGCTCTAATCTCCCCTCCAAAGAATATCAATGGCAAGAAGAAGGTTGAAGATGGCTCCCACAATCAAAAAGATTGTTAAAACAACTTCTAAAGAAAACTCAAGAGAAAATCCTTGAAGAACTCAAAGAGAATTTTCACTCAAATCAAATCTGAAATTTTCAATGTAATTGTAATGATAAGTGTTTAACAAGGTGGACAGTCATGCCTTTAAATAGGCCTCATAACTAGTCCTAATCTAATTAGAAAACTAAAAAAAAACTCCTAATTATTTTAATATGGAAATTCGGTCAAAGGTCATTTTATCTGGGACTCTTGGACTGAATATTGACATAAAATTTAAACTAAGTAAATAAATAAATAAAAATAAAAATAAAACTTTACAACTTGGGTCACTTTGACAATTTGGCCTGATTTTCAACTAAGTATGGATGGATTTCTTGATTGGGCTGGGAATTTGCTTATTGGGCCTCGCCTTCAAGAATTTGGGCTTTTGTGACTCGTATCATTCCCCCCTTCCTCAAAAAGATTCGTCCTCGAATCTGAAAAATCAAATGAACTCGACTTTCCTCTATCGAACGGGACTAATGGCAATTGAGTCCACTGAAAAGAATAGCCATGAGATAGTAAATAGCAACGGAAACAAGCTTGTAGTCCAATCATAAGCATAACAGAACAGGTATAACGCATGTGAATGGACAGATTCAGATTACCATGCAAACAATCTAATTTACTCACCACTGCCTCGTCAAATATTTGAAACAAAGATGGACATGTTTTAAGGCATTCAGTCGTCTCACATTGTTCCCACAAACCATGAATAAATTGCGAGTAATAAATCAAATGGTAAACATAATCGTCACAAGTAGGTATTTGAAAAGATTCACATGGTTCACAGAGTTGCATAATCATACCATGCATTAATCGACGGTCTATAGATTCACTCACACATGCATTATCAAAAACAAGAATCTTTTTATCAACCATCAAAACAGATAGATCATCAATAAATAAAATAGGACAGTCAAGCACGTTTCGATCTAAGTGTTCATCAACACGATCTTTATCACTATCCGAGGAGTACAAAAGTGTTTCAAAGGTTTTAAGCATCTTACCTCGATAAGCAGAAGAATAAGGGTCGATTTTACCTTTTTCATTTAAAACAAACCTTCGCTCATCGGGGGCATAGTGTAGTCGAATCTCCGTTGTTGAGTTAACCTTTGTCAAATGGAACTCAAACTTCATGTACAACCACATAAACTGTTTAAGGCACGAATATAAATTGAAAACAAATTTGGAAAATTTCGTTACCTTATTCTCCAAAACAGATTTGGACAAATTCGAGGATTTTACACAAGGTAAATCAAGAGAATAACAAATCACGCTTCTTTTCGTAATGACTTTATCAACCACAATCGAAGAGTAACAATTAATCGGATCAAAATGAGGGGATCTTTTAAGAACTAAGTCACCAAAAGTTTTATTAATAATTTTCAAATCTGCACTGGACTCGGTTTCTAAAATTTTCTTACCTTGCTTACCTTCGGGATCATGTAGTGTGATTTCATCTTTGCCTAAGTTGATCGTATGAAAGCGTCTTTCATTTGAGAGGTATTGAAGTTGAAAGTTATCTTTCGATCTTTCAGGAACCTGAAAAGTAGCAACACAAGAAAAATTCATATCTTGGTTAGTGGAAACATTCCTCACTAGCCTTTCCTCGTCTTTTTCTTTTGTTTCTTTTTCTAACTCATTTTCTCTTCTTTCTTCAACTTCTTTTTCAATTTTCTTTTCTGTTTCACATTCCTTTTCACTCTCAATCTCTTTTTGCTCTTTTTCATTCTCTTTTTCTTTTTCCTCACTTGTTTTAACAGAATTTTTCAGTTTGATTTGGTCCTCATGGACTTGTTCCAGAGTGAGCGGCACTAAGGTAAGTTTCTTTCCTTGATGCTTGAAAGAATACCTATTGGTACGACCATCGTGAGTGACTTTTCGATCCAGTTGCCATGGTTCTCCTAGCAATAAATGGCAGGCTTGAATAGGTACTACGTCGCACACGACTTCGTCTTGATATTTACCGATAGAAAAGGCGATGCGCACTTGTTGAGTGACCTTAAATTGGCTTTCGTTGCTAAGCCCTTGTAGTTGATAAGGTCGTGGATGCTTGGTAGTGGTTAAGCAAAGCTTTTCCACCATCGTCGTGCTGGCTACGTTCGAGCAACTTTCACCATCAATAATAACTCTACAAAGCTTACCTTGTACATGGCAGCGAGTATGAAAGAGATGTTCTCGTTGCTGCTCGCTCTTTGGTTTTGCCAAAGAGGGTTGTCTACGATCATGAAGATCATAATCAGTTCTAGGGACACGCCGAGGAGCGCGCCTATGAGTAGGAGGCTGGTTATCCACATCGTCTTTAATTTGATCTCGATATTGAGGCTCTTGATTCAACCGCACCTCATTGATAGTAGCAGTCAACGCTCGAAGTGCAGCAGCCTGTTCGTCCAACTGTTGTTGGAATTTTTTAAATATGTCACTAGTATTATCACCTGTAGACATTTTTTTTAAAACCTGCAAAACACTCAACACTCAAAAATAAAAGTTATCAAACCTCACCGTTAATCACTCAAAAAGAAAAAATCAAATTCTCAATGAGGTCGAATTCAATCTTGTGAGTTCTTTATCAGAGTTTATATCAACCAATTAGAGAGTGTGAACCAAACTACCAAAGAATCCTAATTTGCACTAGGATGCCAAAAACTGACGAGACACCAATCGATTCGTGTTGCACCGAGGAAGAAGTTGTGCACACGTTTAAATCCTACTAACACAAGAAACAAGAAGGTGTTAGATAACGTAAAGGAAGAATAAAGGGAAACAAATGAAAACCTACAGCTAAGAATCAATAAAAATTGCTGAAAACAGAAAACCCGAAAAACTGCGGAGTAACTTGACAACTTCGTTCGAGGTGTTACCGATCTCCAAAAATCACGAAATTAAATCTGGAGTGTCCTTATATATTGAATTTTTGATCTGGAAATTTTGGGCACCAAATTCAACCCGCTGAATATTTTTTTAATTTTTTATTGGATTTCGTCTTTTTTCAATTTTTTGACTTTTTCGACTTATTTTTTTGCGGGAAATATTTTTGTATATTCAATAACAGTGCCAAAAATATGTATGTAAAATTTCAGATCAATCAGAAAACGTTTACCCACTCAAATGAATTTTTTTCGAAAATTTTTCTGGGTAAAACTGCTGTTTGTAATTTAAAAAAATAGAGATCAGTTTAAAAATCAACCAAGAACACCCAAAACGCCCAAATCTGATACCAAATGATACGGGGTTGCGCGCGGACCAAGATCGAGTTGCCAAGTCACGAGAAACTCCTACGAAAACCCTAAACAATTAGATCTGAAACGAAACAGAAAATTAAAAGATTAGATTTTTGAATTTTCAGATCTGAAATAAAATCCCCAAATCAGCAAAGAATCAAATTGAGAATAGAAATAAGTGTTAGGGTTCTTGAAACCCTCAAGGAGATTGTGATTCTGCCAAATTGAACACCAAGATAGTTTTCCCCAAATTTCGACAATCTAATTTCACCCAAAAAGAGTATGGAAAAACCCTAGAATTTGGGAATTTTTGGGCTGATTTCTTAAGATAGAAAAAGGCTGAAAACACAATAAGAACAGAAAATAGATTAGATAATGATTCAGCACAAGTAGAAATAAAGAAAGAATTGACAGTAAGAAATTAAAAGATAAGTCCTAAGAAGCCTTGAAATCCCGAAAGATCTCACAACTCCCTTCAAACGGCTCTAATCTCCCCTCCAAAGAATATCAATGGCAAGAAGAAGGTTGAAGATGGCTCCCACAATCAAAAAGATTGTTAAAACAACTTCTAAAGAAAACTCAAGAGAAAATCCTTGAAGAACTCAAAGAGAATTTTCACTCAAATCAAATCTGAAATTTTCAATGTAATTGTAATGATAAGTGTTTAACAAGGTGGACAGTCATGCCTTTAAATAGGCCTCATAACTAGTCCTAATCTAATTAGAAAACTAAAAAAAACTCCTAATTATTTTAATATGGAAATTCGGTCAAAGGTCATTTTATCTGGGACTCTTGGACTGAATATTGACATAAAAATTTAAACTAAGTAAATAAATAAATAAAAATAAAAATAAAACTTTACAACTTGGGTCACTTTGACAATTTGGCCTGATTTTCAACTAAGTATGGATGGATTTCTTGATTGGGCTGGGAATTTGCTTATTGGGCCTCGCCTTCAAGAATTTGGGCTTTTGTGACTCGTATCAGAGTGCTTTATGGATGCCGAATGTAGACTTGAAATGGGAGGTTAATAATTTGTTGTTATTGAGTTAGATATATATATATGTACATTCGGTCATGGAAGACTTGAAATGAACTTAATTATTGTTTTAGCTAGATAATAAGATAGACTTGGATAAACTCAATTAAGTAAATTTTAAGCTCTTGGATGTAGTTGGGAAAAATTGAAATATTTTAGGGAGTATTCGGTTAAGGTATGGGAAGTGGAATGGGGAGATAAGTCGGTTTGTGCCATTGCCGGATGTACTAAATATTAAAACGTTGTTTAGTTAAATGTAAATTGACATGAAAGGAATTGAGTTGCCATGTATGTGATAGTAGTAAGAGAAAGTAAATTTTGCTTGACTAAAGTTAGATGAATGTTCAATTGTTAATATGAAAATGTTGTAACAAGCTAGTCGAATGTAAGAACTAGGAGCAGTCAGCCATGTTACGCGTATAATTCATCAATGATGAAAGTGCCGTATGTTATGTGTTTAAAATAGAAATTGAGTTATGATGAATTTATAAGATAATTGAAATTGTTTAATTGTTTAAATTAAGCTCAAAATCAAAGAGAATCAAGTTCGGATAAGAAGAAAGCGAAGGTCGTTGAGTAGCCAGTCGGAGCTGTTTGTTCGACAATAAGGTAAGTTCTAGGTAATTAACGCTTAGATTACTATGTATGTCTAGATTACACATAACTTCTGAATTGTGAATTTTTATATGTGAAATAATGTTGAATTGATAATGTATTATTGAGCTGATGGTATTGAATAAATATACTATGGGTATGTATATGCACGAATGAAAAGGGCAGCATGGTGTGTGTGAATGAATATATGCACTATGTGTGCGACATTATTAACCGAGCACTATGTGTGCGAGATCGGGTGTAAGGCACTGTGTGTACGAAATGATTTAAAGAATATGGTCGAAGCAGGGACTGAAATAGATTTCTAGTTTCTATCATAAGTAATTTAAGAAGACGAAATGTGTATGGAAATATATCCGGGCTAAAGACCCGCAGGCTTTGTGCTGAAAATGTATCCGGGCTAAAGTCCCGCAGGCTTTGTGCTGGAAATATATCCAGGCCAAAGACCCGCAGGCTTCGTGCTGGAAATGTATCCGGGCTAAAGTCCCGCAGGCTTTGTGCTGGTAATAAAATTTCGGGTTTTATACCTAGCCGTCCAAGTGCCGAAGAATTTGATAAAAGTATACAATTACAAAATCCTACACTAAGTTGACAAATTGAAAGTGCATTACATATTAAGTTGGCCAGGTACGTATCATGTACTCGTATGCGATTCGATTTGAATTAAATTATAAATATATAAAGTGATGCATCTGTGAATAAGTGTTATGACTGTAAATGTGATCGTGATATATTCGGTAAATGTGTGAAGTTATGTGAAGTGATTCTATGTTTATATTCAAATATAAACACTTGGCCCTTGTGGAAAGGTTTGTGGAAGTATATGATTTATTTTTAGGTGATTACGATCATGGAAAATTAAATGTGAATATGATATTGAATTTTATTCGTTTCAATTGAACTAAAGCTGTTAGTGAATCATTTTAATGCCTATGTTATATGAGTTCGATCTTGAATGACATGATATACATGTTTAGATAATTTGAATGCAAGGAATGTGTGAAAGAGCAAATTTGTAATAAATCTGCTTGGGACAACAGCAGTAGCGTGATTTTGGAAAATCACCATAAATTGTGGAAATTGAATTAGAAGCTGAATAAATTATGTAATTAAAGCTTAATGAGTCTAGTTTCTTATAAAAGAAACTGTATAAGCAAAAAAATTATAGATAATGAGATATTTGAAGTGGCGTGAGATACAGTCAAAATGACTTTGAAATTCCCTGTTCTGTTTTTAGAAAATCCTTGTAAATTGTACCATGATGATTATAAGATAAAATTTATATATTTAGACTCCTTAATGAGTCTAGTTTCAAATGAAATAAACGATAACATATTTCGAATTCTGCATAATGAGAAAATTGATTCGTAGTGAAGAGTGGTCAGAATAGTCAAATAGTGAAACAGGGGAAACTTCAATAAAAATCTGGTATTGATTGGTCAAATCAAAAATTCTGAAAATTTTATGGATGAAAGATATATGAGTCTATTTTTAGGGAAAATTAACGGCACTTGAATTGGAGTTCCTTAGCTCTAGTTATAAATAATTTAGTAACTATTGCTCAGGAAGACAGTTTGAAGTGAATTTGTGATTTTGTTGCAAACATGGTTAAAACTAGTTAATGAGATGCTTTTCGAGTTCCTGTGATCATATTTGTGATTTCAATATTTGGTTTTAATTGAGTTCAGATTCAAGTGAGGTGAATTTGCTAAATATGCATTATGTTCATGGATACTTAGCCAAGATGGCAATTATCTAGGAATGATTTCTTGATAATTTGAAATAATTGATCTATAAGTAAATTAATTGTTTGTATTGCTTAAAACTTACTAAGCGTTGAAGCTTACTCCGTGTTCTCTTTTCTATTTCTTATAGGTTTATACTTTAGTTCGAGTTGGAAGAGCCGGAGATATCATCACACTATCGAGTCATTATGTGAGTTGAGAAGATTGTATATCATCATGGTTTAAGGCATGTATATGATAGACTATAGGTAGAATGATATTTCGACTTTGTATACATTATAGCCATGCGAAGATGGCTTGCTCATTTGGTTTAGTGAAACCTTATAATTGAACTAATGTGTTGAAATGTTTTAGTTATAACTTGATAGTAGTTAATTTGTTATTAAATATTCGGCTATGTTTTGATAGTGAGTCATTTTAGAAATTTTATAAGAGCTCTTATGGAAAATCAATGAGACAGGTTTGCATTGTTGATAATTTTTGTCTGGTAAGTATCTTTGACCTTATAGAAGTTTTGTTAAGTCAAGTAATACCTCATAACCTTATTCCGGCAAAGGATACGGGTTAAGAGTGTTACAGGTTCCCTATAGTTACTTTTATTGACACTCCTGGGGCCTATGCAGACCTTAAGTCTGAGGAGTTGGGTCAAGTATGAGCAATATCATAATCTGAATCTTATCATATTCACTTTTAATGTTGGCTCAGCTGATTTTACACCCTAAATACATGTAGGGTGAAGCTATTGCCCATAATTTGAGGACAATGTTTGGTCTAAAGGTCCCAATTGTTTCTATTGTTATTGGGGAAGGTGGCTCTGGTGGTGCCTTGGCCGTTGGCTGTGCTAACAAGTTGTTAATGCTGGAAAATGCAGTCTTTTATGTTGCCAGGTGATTTGAGTTTTTTTATATTGATTTTATTGAATCTTGATTACCTATATACATTTTGGCCTTCCATTTCATACCCAAACAAGGTGCAATATTGCTATATGACTAATCTTTGTTTTTATTCATGGTACCTGGGTAAGATTCTATTATTCCTTCTAATTGTGGATCGCTTTTAGATGCCTTGTGTATGTGTGGAGATATGCTGATATTCCTTCTTTCTGATTTGATTTTCTTTTTCTAATGCTATAGTCCTGAAGCATGCGCTGCAATTTTGTGGAAGAGTGCGAAAGCTTCTCCGAAGGTTTGAAAACAGATGTCACTTTTGGTTTTATCTTTTAGCTTCTTTTTTTTTTTTTTTTCTAAGTAATGACTGAACATTCTTTGGCAGGCAGCTGAGAAGCTGAGGATCACTGCCCCAGAATTATGCAAGCTGCAAATTTGTGATGGAATCATTCCTGTAATCAACATACTTGCTCAATTATCGTCAATAGAATACATTCTTTTGCTGGTTCCTTAATTTTTAAATTTTGCTTGTTTCTCCCTTCCTACTTCTAGGCGTTACAAAAACCAGGATAATTTAAACCTACTACAGGCAATTTCATGTGGTGAAGTTGACTGCAAAAGGCACCATTGTGCTACTGTCCTTGGCTCATGGTTTATAAACAAAAGCCTTTTCAATATTGAAGTTTGAATTATGTATTTCATATCTTGATGTCTGTCTGATGCTTGATGAAAATACAGCATTTGGTTTTCGAAGCATTTGTACTGCTTTAATGTTTAAATAATGCTTGAGATTTGTTGTTTCCTTTGGAAATCATGTCAATTTCTATGGCATCTGAGAGTTATATATTACTTGTGATAGGAACCACCGGGTGGGGCACATGCTGGTGCAACTTGGACTTCACAACAAATAAAAGCTGCAATCAATGAAACAATGGACGTGAGTTCCACTAGCAGTAGCTCTTCATCAAGAATCACATTATAACATATTAACAATCGTTTATTCTGCAGGAGCTCACGACGATAGACACAGAAGAGCTACTAAAGCATCGCATGCATAAGTTCAGGAAGCTGGGTGGGTTCCAAGAGGGTGTCCCAATAGATCCCAAGAAGGAGGTCAATATGAAAAAGAAAGAACAAACTGTACCTAGGTCCTCAAAAGCAGAGCTGGAGGGTGAGATTGAAAAATTGAAACAGCAAATCTTGAAAGCCAAGGAATCATCTACCAAGCCTCTTGAGGTGGCTTTGAAGAACATGATTGAAAAATTGAAGGAGGAGGCTTATCACGAATACTCTGAGGCCATCAGAGCCATGGGCTTGAAGGACAGACTTGAGATGCTGAGAGAAGAAGTTTCAAAAGTAAATTCTAAGGACAGACTAATGAATCCTGTTCTGATGGACAAGATTGAGAAGCTTAAGCACGAGCTGAACCAGAGTCTATCAGCGGCTCCAAATTACACAATCCTCAAATATAAACTTGACATGTTGAAGGAGGTTTCTACAGCCAAGAGTCTCTCCAAGGCTGCTACAATGAAGCAGGAAGTTAATAAGAAATTCAGTGAAATCATGGGTCGGCATGAGATAAAGGACAAGCTTGAAGCATTAGAAGCTGAGGTTCAAAGTTCTGGTTCATCAAGCTTTATTGATTTAGATTAAGGGGTGAAGGACAAAATACTGAAGTTGAAGAGCAAGATACAATTGGAAATGATTAGTGCTCTGGAGTCTTTGAGTTTGGAGGTTGAGGTTGTAAAATCTAATGCAAACCCAACCCCACTCTCAGTCTTCAAAAATAAGGTGTATAATTTGAATGAAGAAATTAACAAGACAACTGAAGAAGTTGTGAATTCATCGGAGTTGAAAAATATGATGGAGTTGTTGAAGCTGGAGAAGGCAAAGGCAGAGGCAGAGGATGTTGAGTCGGAAAGTAAGATTGAGGCTCTACAGCAACAGATTAAACAAAGAATTTCAGAAGCTATCAGCTCCTCAGAATTGAAGGGGAAGCACCAAGAGTTGAAGGCAGAAATTTCTGAAGCAATACAATCATCTGGTGGAGCTAATGGAAGTTTGCAAAAGGAAACCAAGCATGCGGAACCTATGCTCGAGATGAATTTTGCTTAATGTGTGCAGCTCCTATACATTGTCTACTTTTTTTCTTTTTCTTTTTGCTTTAGATTTCTGACGAATAAATAGATTTCTTACATTATTTATTTTATTTTATGCATAAGGGTGTATGGCACTTAGCACAAGGACCTCGAATAATTTTAACTATTTTTCCACCAATTCCTAGTTGCCAGCCCAAGTTCATGCTTATCTTATTTTGTACTGTGCTGTCAAATTATTGCATAGAAATTAATTTGCTGAGCAAAGGGAACCTATCAGAATACTCGAATGGTTGGATATTCTAGATACCTAATTTTGTTCGAATCATCAAATTCGAATTTTGCAAAATTTTGGGCTTCAATTGAATTAGAAATAATTTTTTTTTAAAAAAAAATAATTTTGGATTAGATTGAATTTTTTAATTTAATTCCAAATTAAAATTTTTATTTAAATTTGAGAGTAAATTAAAATTTTAGTTTAGCTTAGTATAGAATTCAACTATGGAGTTTTATTTGAGTTTAGATTTAAATTTTATTACTATTGGCTTCAAATTGATTTTGATTTTGAATCAGATATCATTTTGATGGTTGGTCTAATTTTCATTAAATTAGTGGTAGATGGATATTTAGGGCAAAAAAAAGCCTAGGTCGATTTTTATTTTTAATTAAGGTTTTACGCCGGTTTTAAAATTAATTAGGGATATAGGTCGATTTAACTGAAAACCTCGAGTTCTTTCCAATTAAATCAGCCTAAGGTTAGGGTTTTAATTTTATTAGGGTTAGGATTTTGGTTTAGGGTTTTTTAATGTTTAGGATATTTTAAAAGTGTTCAGGGTTTTCGACTAAAACGACGGAACTTCTTAGGTAGTTTTGAGGGGTCGAGGATGTAATAACACGCCTTAGCACACATATGTCATGGCAAGATAGGACCATGACCTTAGAAATCCATTGTGGGGAAATTCGGTTTTGGAGTAATAATGTTTGATCCAATTAGAGGTCGAATTCAACGTGAAAGTCCCAGTCGACGGCCGTGATGCGGTCACGGGTTCGAGTATAACCGGGGGTAGGTGGCGGTCGTTACGTGGTTAGGAGTTCAAGCTTTTTGGATACCTGCAAACAATGTCCTATATATATTTATCATACTTAAGATTGATGCGATAATCATAAGAAAAAACTTTGGGGACTTCCGATGTAATCAACGTTTTTTCTCTATTTCCAAGCAGCTAGTATCTCTACCCTTGCATTCTTGTCTGAAGGCTGACATCGAGGTGGACACAATAGGGCTTTCAGGAGGAGAATGGATGTTCCGGCATAGTAGAGGTCAAACTTGAGTCGGCGCGACAACGATTGTAGTTATTAATGGGTTGTGTAATAACGACTGTGACAGCCCAAAATTGACCCTAGCCGGGAAGTGGTTTCGGGACCGCTAAACCGAGTCACCGAAAGGTTTGAATGTGATGTTTATTGTCTAGAATATGTAATCATGAATGTGTAAAAATTTCAAGCTTCGATTTAGTCGATTGCATGTGAATTTAGTCAATAGGACTTATATGAGAAAATTTAAGAATGTGATAGGTCAATGCATGAGGACCTATTAGTGCATGTGGAAGAAAAAAGGGGGACTTGCATGTCAAATTCCCCCTCTCTAATATGTAGTGGCCGGCCATGCTATAGGTGGAAACATGTCTCCAACATGTTATGCTAGTGATGCATGTTAAGAAAAATAAAATAATAAGCATGGTGATTAAAAAAAAATGAAAGGAAGGGTGATGGAAAAAAAAAGAATAACATGGTCTCACCCCCCCTTGTTGCCGTGAATTGAAGAAAGAAAAAAAAAGAGTTCATTCTTGAACATCCTTGGCCGAATAGAGGAAAGAAAGGAGGGGGAAAAAGGCTTGAAAAAAATCGGCTATGGTGGTTGCTAGACTAAGGTATGTTTGATGTTGTCTTTGAGATGCATGCATGTTTTAAATAGCCCATGTTTAAACCTTGAATCTTGTTGATAACATGAGCAATCGGTCATGAGAAAGGGTTCAAGGAATGGTTGTTGTTCATGTTATTTGGATGAGAAATGGTGAGTTTTGTTGGTTCATGTTAAAGTTAGGTGAATGATGATAGAGGAGTGTTTGAACTATAAAAAAAAAATAAATCGGCTACCTTGTTATGAGCTAGGGCCGAATGTGGGTTTGGTTGTGTTTGAATATTACATGCTTGGTAGAATGGTGGATGAAGGTGCCGAATGTATGTTGGATTGATAGAGTCTCCAAATTGATTTTTATGTGTGTATGCATGACCGAATATACGTGGTCACATGAGTAAGGAAATGAGTTATTTGATATGTGGTAAAAGTTAAGTACTAAATCGAAGGTTGCTAAAATTGCCATTTCTTAGCCGAATATGTGCTTGATCAATGAAGGAATTGTTGAAGAACATAGGTGAACTTGGTGAGGGCAATCGGCCTAGGGTATAAATGATATGAAGATTTTAGGAAATTGTTTTGGTTAGGTGTATGTATGATTAAGTATATTCGGCAATATACTTAAAGTGGGTACATGATATTACATTATAATTATTGAGCTTGAGTATATGGATATGTGTATATGTGGTCATATAATGACATCTTGGTTTGAAAATTTAATGATGTGTGATTGCCGAATGTGACAAATAAATTCATGTTATTGAGTTAAATATTGAATACTCTTATTTGTATTATTTAAGCTCAAGAACCTAAAGAAGAGGCGTCCAACAAGGGGAAATCGAAGGTCATCGAGTAGCCGACTCGGAATTATTTTACCCAACATAAAGTAAGTCATTAAGCATGTAGTGGGTAGTATTTCAAATGGTCATAATGTGTATGTATTGATGCTGATTGGAATGAATAAATATACATATATATATGCATGTACGTATGTGATGATGAAATTGTTGAATGAATGAAAAGAGGTAAGATGTACTGAGTTGTTGATCTCGGCACTAAACGTGCGGGATAACCATTTATGACCATGAGATGGGCGCTAAGTGCGCGGGATTAAATTGTACAGCACTAAGGGTGCGATTTGACTATGTTGCACTCAGTGTGCGAAATGAATATGATGCACTAAGTGTGCGAATTGACCATGCGGCACTAAGTGTGCGAGTCTGACTATGTAGCACTAAGTGTGCGATTCGATTACGTGGCACTAAGCGTGCGAGTTGATTATATAGCACTGAGTGTGCGGGCTCAATATACATTCATGAATTATTATGGACACTATGTGTGCGACACTATTGAGTCGATCGCGGACAGCGGATCGGGTAAGTGTCTTGAGTACATGACTAGTATGTGCTATGCTTATACTTGGTGTTGAGCTCGGTAAGTTCGAACCTATGTGACAAATATACTTGAAGTCACGTACATAAGTTTTATCGTAGGATGGGTGAAAGGTCGTATAGTCGTTTGATTGTAACGAAAATAAATCGATTTATGAAATTGCTTCAATGTCCTATTGATGAGTATATAGAATGTGAATGCATGAATTGATATGAAATTGAATTGATAAGTTGGAGGAACTAAGGTATGGTTCGGTATGGATGGAGTAAATTGTCTCGTTCCATTTTGTTTCCTCTTGTGATAATGTTGTTGATAGATGGTAGTGCATTGCTTATGACTTACTGAGTTATAAACTCACTCGATGTTTCCTTGTCACCCACTATAGGTTGCTTGGATTCATCTATTTTTGCGGGGTCGGGCCGTCATTGAAGTCATCACACCGGATAGCAAGTTTTGGTACTTTCTTCTTAGTGTGATTAGAAGATCATTTTGGCATGTATAAGCTAGTACGTTGTGTTTGAATTATGGCATGTAAACTTTAAGCCATGCGAAAATGGCACGAATGTTCGATTGAATTGGATCAAGGGTAGGCATGAAATGGACCTAGTTACTTTCGTAACAGATGCTGGCAGCAGCAGTGTCATGAGATTGAAAAATCACTAAAAATAGTGGGAGTGGAATTAATTGATGAATAAATTATGTAATCGAAGCTCGATGAGTCTGCTTTCATGAGGAAGTAACGAAAAGATCATATGGGCAGTATATTAAGAGATAATCAGATTTTAGTGGGACAGGACCAGAACGGTTTCTGGATTCCCTGCTCCGACTTTGGAAATTCATTATAAATTAACCAGAGATAATTAGGGGTCGTACCATATATGTGCAGATTCCTCTCTGAGTCTAGTTTTCATAGAAACAAACGGCAACAGTATTGAAGCCCCGTGCAGGGAGATATCCCAGTCGTAATGGGCAAAGGTCAGTGTAGTCGACCCCTGCAACTTGGGGGATTTTGACTAATAAACTGTACTAATTGGCCCGACCAAAAATTCTAGAAAAAAATCCATAGGTGGGGACATGAGTCTAGTCTCAGGGAAAAATCACAAAACTGATTTTTGAGTTGTGAAACTCAAGATATGATTTTTGAAGCGACTAGTACTCAGACTGGGCAGTGTCTGGAAAAATTTTTCAAAGTTTGTTAACATCTCGTGTCCGACTCCGGTGTCGGTCTCGGGTTCGGGGTGTTACATTTTATTGGTATCAGAGCTATGGTTTAGTCGGTTCTAGGACTACCATAGCACCTATGAGTCTAGCTATACATGCCATAATGTTAATGTTTAAAAGGGTGATGACTTCTGACGGTTGAAATGTTTTTGTCTTGATTAGTAAATGGATCCCGGTGAAGAAAGAACCCTAGCGGATGACGTTGAGAGCGTAGCGGCTGCTCCTGCACAAGGGACGCCGCCTGTTGAACCTCAGTCATCTGCGAATAATCAAGGTGAGGGGGCTAAACAAGCCTTCTTTACCATGATGAATGAGTGGGTCGCGCAATATGCCCAAGCCAACCCGGCTGTCCAACAATTCCCAAATTTGAATAATCCACCCCAAGAGCCTGTAAGGCCATCAGTCGCTGATCCTGTGAGGCTGAGTAAGCCACCTGTAGACTTGATTAGGAAGCGTGGGGCCGAGGAGTTCAAGGCCATAGTAACTGATGACGCCGAAAGGGCCGAGTTCTGGCTTGATAACACTATTCGGGTGTTCGATGAATTGTCATGCACACCCGATGAATGTCTAAAATGTGCTGTATCTTTGTTGCAAGACTCAGCCTACTATTGGTGGAGGACCTTGATTTCCATAGTCCCGAACGAGCGAGTAACTTGGGACTTCTTTCAAACGGAATTCCGGAAGAAATTTATTAGCCAACGGTTCATTGACCAAAAACGTAAGGAGTTCTTGGAACTCAAGCAAGGCCGTATGACTGTATCTGAATACGAACATGAATTCGTAAGACTTAGTAGGTATGCCCGGGAGTGTGTAGCTGATGAGGTTGCTATGTGCAAAAGATTCGAGGAAGGATTGAATGAAGATTTAAAGCTATTAACGGGTATTTTGGAAATAAAGGAATTCGTAACACTAGTCGAACGAGCCTGCAAGGCGGAGGAACTTGGAAAGGAGAAGAGGAAGGCTGAATTTGAAGCTAGAGATTATCGTAAAAGATCGACGGGTAAAGCTCCGTTCTCAGCTGTGAAGAAGTTCAGGGAGGACATTAATAAGTCGAGGGCGACTGCGGGAATTTCCATCAGGGCAAGACCATCGATGGGCTCCCGAGCTACTTCGGTAGCTAGTGTGGGCAATAATCGTCACGAGAAACCTGAATGTCCCCAATGTGGAAGACGACACCTAGGTGAATGTTGGGGCAAGTCTACTAACAGGGCCTGTTACGGATGCGGTTCGAAGGACCACTTCAATAGAGATTGCACGGAACTGGATGAGAAGAATAAGATTCAAGGTGCAAGACTTAGTGGAGTGACATCTAGAGGTAGACCACCGAGAATATTAGGAGGCAGGGGTGGTAGTCAGAGGGGGGCCTCTGATACGGCCGATCGCGCCGAGAACCGTACTCCTGCTAGAGCATATGCCATTCGCGCACGAGAGGAGGCATCCTCCCCCGACGTCATCACTGGTACCTTCACTCTCTTTGATACTAATGTGATTGCATTGATTGACCCTGGTTCTACTCATTCATATGTATGCGAAACCTTAGCAACCAGTAAGACTCTACCTGTTGAGTCTACTGAGCTCGTAATTCGAGTATCAAACCCTTTGGGTCAATGCGTACTTGTTGATAAAGTGTGTAAGAGATGCCCTCTAATAATCCGAGAATCCTGTTTTCCGGCTGATTTGATGCTTTTGCCGTTCGACGAGTTTGATGTTATTCTTGGTTTGGATTGGTTAACCGCGCATGATGCGGTTGTGAATTGCAAAAGCAAGACTATCGATTTGAGGTGCGCAAATAACGAGATAATCCGAGTTGAGTCTGCGGACTTAAGGGGGTTGCCAGCTGTAATATCAGCAATGTTGGCCCAGAAATATGTAAGGAAAGGGTGCGAAGCATACCTCGCGTATGTACTTGATGACAAGGAGTTAGGAAAGAAACCCGAATCGGTGCCGGTGGTCTGTGAATACCCGGATGTTTTTCCTGAAGAGTTACCGGGTTTGCCACCTGTTCGGGAGGTAGAGTTTGGTATTGAGCTTGTACCTGGAACTACGCCTATTTCGATCGCTCCGTATCGTATGGCACTAACCGAGTTAAAAGAGTTGAAAGCTCAGTTGCAAGAATTGACGGATAGAGGTTTCGCTCGACCGAGTTTCTCACCTTGGGGTGCACCAGTATTGTTCGTGAAAAAGAAGGACGGAACCATGAGGTTGTGCATTGATTATCGTCAACTGAATAAAGTGACGATAAAGAATAAATATCCGTTGCCGCGTATTGATGATCTGTTCGATCAATTAAAGGGGGCATCGGTGTTTTCAAAGATAGATTTGAGATCGGGTTATTATCAGTTGCGGATTCGAGATTCGGACGTACCCAAAACTGCTTTCAGAACGAGGTACGGTCACTATGAGTTCTTAGTGATGCCGTTTGGGCTCACTAATGCCCCTGCGGTGTTTATGGATTTGATGAATCGGATCTTTAGGCCGTATTTGGATCGGTTCGTAGTTGTGTTTATTGATGACATCTTGGTCTATTCAAGAGATGAGGCCGAACATGCTGAGCATCTGAGGCTAGTGTTGCAAATTTTGCGGGATAAGCAGTTATATGCTAAGTTCAGTAAGTGTGAGTTCTGGCTAAGAGAGGTTAGCTTCTTGGGTCATGTGGTATCCGCATCGGGTATTCGGGTTGACCCGAGCAAAATTTCAGCCATACTTAACTGGAAGCCTCCGAGAAATGTTACCGAAGTCCGGAGCTTTCTAGGGCTCGCCGGTTATTACCGACGATTTGTCAAAGGTTTCTCGATGATAGCCACACCAATGACGAAGCTACTTCAGAAGGATGTTAAGTTCGAATGGACGGAGAAATGTCAGAAAAGCTTCGACCAACTGAAAACTCATCTGACTGAAGCTCCAATTTTGGTACAACCCGAATCGGGTAAAGAGTTTGTCGTTTATAGTGACGCATCCCTACTCGGGTTGGGTTGCGTATTGATGCAAGAAGGTCGAGTTGTGGCCTATGCGTCGAGACAATTGAAGCCACACGAGAGAAATTATCCGACCCATGATCTCGAACTAGCCGCCATTGTGTTTGCATTGAAAATATGGCGACATTATTTGTTTGGTGAGAAGTGCCATGTGTTTTCGGATCACAAAAGTCTCAAATATTTGATGACTCAACGGGACTTGAATCTGCGACAAAGACGTTGGCTTGAATTGTTGAAAGATTACGAGCTTGTCATTGATTACCACCCGGGAAAGGCTAATGTGGTTGCGGACGCCTTAAGCCGGAAATCACTGTTTGCTTTGCGAGCGATGAATGTACACTTGTCTGTTCTACCTGACAATGTGTTAGTAGCTGAATTAAAAGCCAAACCATTATTGACTCATCAAATTCGTGAAGCTCAGAAAGTCGATGATGAATTGGTTGCAAAACGAGCTGAGTGTGTTCCGAACAAGGAATCGGAGTTTCAGATTGATGATGATGGTTGTTTGAGGTTTAGAAGTCGTTTGTGCGTTCCAAGGAATTCGGAACTCATTCCGATGATCCTGAACGAAGCCCATTGTAGCCGAATGTCAATTCACCCGGGGAGCACGAAAATGTACAACGACTTGAAACGTCGATTTTGGTGGCATGGTATGAAGCGAGACATCTCCGACTTTGTTTCGAGATGTTTAATATGTCAACAAGTGAAAGCGGAACATCAAGTGCCTTCAGGGTTACTTCAGCCGATCATGATACCCAAGTGGAAATGGGACCGAGTCACAATGGACTTTGTGTCCGGACTGCCATTGTCCGCAAGTAAGAAGGATGCGATTTGGGTTGTTGTTGATAGGCTGACTAAGTCGGCTCACTTTATCCCCGTGCGTACGGATTTTTCATTGGATAAACTAGCCGAATTGTATGTTACTCAGATTGTGAGATTACATGGAGTACCTATTTCTATCGTGTCGGATAGAGATCCGAGATTCACCTCGCGATTTTGGAAGAAATTGCAAGAAGCTCTGGGTACCAAGCTGCATTTTAGCACCGCTTTTCATCCCCAAACCGATGGTCAATCCGAGCGGATAATTCAGATACTCGAGGACATGCTGAGATGCTGCATCCTTGAGTTTAGTGGTTCATGGGAACGGTATGTACCTTTGATTGAATTCGCTTACAACAATAGTTTTCAATCAAGTATTAAGATGGCACCTTACGAGGCTTTGTACGGTCGTAAATGCCGTACACCATTGTTTTGGACCGAGCTCGGTGAAAATAAAATTTTCGGAGTTGATTTGATTAAAGATGCCGAACAGAAAGTAAAAGTAATCCGTGAAAGTTTGAAGGCAGCCACAGATCGTCAGAAATCGTATGCGGATCTGAAACGGAAGGACATTGAATATCAGGTGGGAGATAAAGTGTTCCTTAAAGTTTCGCCTTGGAAAAAGGTACTTAGGTTTGGCCGTAAGGGCAAGTTGAGCCCGAGATTCATTGGGCCGTACGAAATCTCCGAACGAGTGGGGCCAGTTGCGTATAGATTGATTTTGCCCCCTGAGCTTGAAAAGATTCACGATGTCTTTCATGTTTCGATGCTTCGACGCTATCGATCTGATCCGTCGCATATAATTAGCCCATCAGAGGTTGAAATTCAAGCCGATATGAGTTATGAAGAAGAACCGATATGTATCCTAGCTCGTGAGGTGAAAGAGTTGCGAAACAAAGGGGTTCCGTTGGTTAAGGTGTTGTGGCTCAAACACGGGATCGAGGAAGCAACTTGGGAACCCGAGAGCTCGATGAAAGAACGATATCCAAACCTATTTACTGGTAAGATTTTCGTGGACGAAAATTTCTTAAGTGGGGGAGAGTTGTGACAGCCCAAAATTGACCCTAGCCGGGAAGTGGTTTCGGGACCGCTAAACCGAGTCACCGAAAGGTTTGAATGTGATGTTTATTGTCTAGAATATGTAATCATGAATGTGTAAAAATTTCAAGCTTCGATTTAGTCGATTGCATGTGAATTTAGTCAATAGGACTTATATGAGAAAATTTAAGAATGTGATAGGTCAATGCATGAGGACCTATTAGTGCATGTGGAAGAAAAAAGGGGGACTTGCATGTCAAATTCCCCCTCTCTAATATGTAGTGGCCGGCCATGCTATAGGTGGAAACATGTCTCCAACATGTTATGCTAGTGATGCATGTTAAGAAAAATAAAATAATAAGCATGGTGATTAAAAAAAAAATGAAAGGAAGGGTGATGGAAAAAAAAAGAATAACATGGTCTCACCCCCCCTTGTTGCCGTGAATTGAAGAAAGAAAAAAAGAGTTCATTCTTGAACATCCTTGGCCGAATAGAGGAAAGAAAGGAGGGGGAAAAAGGCTTGAAAAAAATCGGCTATGGTGGTTGCTAGACTAAGGTATGTTTGATGTTGTCTTTGAGATGCATGCATGTTTTAAATAGCCCATGTTTAAACCTTGAATCTTGTTGATAACATGAGCAATCGGTCATGAGAAAGGGTTCAAGGAATGGTTGTTGTTCATGTTATTTGGATGAGAAATGGTGAGTTTTGTTGGTTCATGTTAAAGTTAGGTGAATGATGATAGAGGAGTGTTTGAACTATAAAAAAAAAAAAAAATCGGCTACCTTGTTATGAGCTAGGGCCGAATGTGGGTTTGGTTGTGTTTGAATATTACATGCTTGGTAGAATGGTGGATGAAGGTGCCGAATGTATGTTGGATTGATAGAGTCTCCAAATTGATTTTTATGTGTGTATGCATGACCGAATATACGTGGTCACATGAGTAAGGAAATGAGTTATTTGATATGTGGTAAAAGTTAAGTACTAAATCGAAGGTTGCTAAAATTGCCATTTCTTAGCCGAATATGTGCTTGATCAATGAAGGAATTGTTGAAGAACATAGGTGAACTTGGTGAGGGCAATCGGCCTAGGGTATAAATGATATGAAGATTTTAGGAAATTGTTTTGGTTAGGTGTATGTATGATTAAGTATATTCGGCAATATACTTAAAGTGGGTACATGATATTACATTATAATTATTGAGCTTGAGTATATGGATATGTGTATATGTGGTCATATAATGACATCTTGGTTTGAAAATTTAATGATGTGTGATTGCCGAATGTGACAAATAAATTCATGTTATTGAGTTAAATATTGAATACTCTTATTTGTATTATTTAAGCTCAAGAACCTAAAGAAGAGGCGTCCAACAAGGGGAAATCGAAGGTCATCGAGTAGCCGACTCGGAATTATTTTACCCAACATAAAGTAAGTCATTAAGCATGTAGTGGGTAGTATTTCAAATGGTCATAATGTGTATGTATTGATGCTGATTGGAATGAATAAATATACATATATATATGCATGTACGTATGTGATGATGAAATTGTTGAATGAATGAAAAGAGGTAAGATGTACTGAGTTGTTGATCTCGGCACTAAACGTGCGGGATAACCATTTATGACCATGAGATGGGCGCTAAGTGCGCGGGATTAAATTGTACAGCACTAAGGGTGCGATTTGACTATGTTGCACTCAGTGTGCGAAATGAATATGATGCACTAAGTGTGCGAATTGACCATGCGGCACTAAGTGTGCGAGTCTGACTATGTAGCACTAAGTGTGCGATTCGATTACGTGGCACTAAGCGTGCGAGTTGATTATATAGCACTGAGTGTGCGGGCTCAATATACATTCATGAATTATTATGGACACTATGTGTGCGACACTATTGAGTCGATCGCGGACAGCGGATCGGGTAAGTGTCTTGAGTACATGACTAGTATGTGCTATGCTTATACTTGGTGTTGAGCTCGGTAAGTTCGAACCTATGTGACAAATATACTTGAAGTCACGTACATAAGTTTTATCGTAGGATGGGTGAAAGGTCGTATAGTCGTTTGATTGTAACGAAAATAAATCGATTTATGAAATTGCTTCAATGTCCTATTGATGAGTATATAGAATGTGAATGCATGAATTGATATGAAATTGAATTGATAAGTTGGAGGAACTAAGGTATGGTTCGGTATGGATGGAGTAAATTGTCTCGTTCCATTTTGTTTCCTCTTGTGATAATGTTGTTGATAGATGGTAGTGCATTGCTTATGACTTACTGAGTTATAAACTCACTCGATGTTTCCTTGTCACCCACTATAGGTTGCTTGGATTCATCTATTTTTTGCGGGGTCGGGCCGTCATTGAAGTCATCACACCGGATAGCAAGTTTTGGTACTTTCTTCTTAGTGTGATTAGAAGATCATTTTGGCATGTATAAGCTAGTACGTTGTGTTTGAATTATGGCATGTAAACTTTAAGCCATGCGAAAATGGCACGAATGTTCGATTGAATTGGATCAAGGGTAGGCATGAAATGGACCTAGTTACTTTCGTAACAGATGCTGGCAGCAGCAGTGTCATGAGATTGAAAAATCACTAAAAATAGTGGGAGTGGAATTAATTGATGAATAAATTATGTAATCGAAGCTCGATGAGTCTGCTTTCATGAGGAAGTAACGAAAAGATCATATGGGCAGTATATTAAGAGATAATCAGATTTTAGTGGGACAGGACCAGAACGGTTTCTGGATTCCCTGCTCCGACTTTGGAAATTCATTATAAATTAACCAGAGATAATTAGGGGTCGTACCATATATGTGCAGATTCCTCTCTGAGTCTAGTTTTCATAGAAACAAACGGCAACAGTATTGAAGCCCCGTGCAGGGAGATATTCCAGTCGTAATGGGCAAAGGTCAGTGTAGTCGACCCCTGCAACTTGGGGGATTTTGACTAATAAACTGTACTAATTGGCCCGACCAAAAATTCTAGAAAAAAATCCATAGGTGGGGACATGAGTCTAGTCTCAGGGAAAAATCACAAAACTGATTTTTGAGTTGTGAAACTCAAGATATGATTTTTGAAGCGACTAGTACTCAGACTGGGCAGTGTCTGGAAAAATTTTTCAAAGTTTGTTAACATCTCGTGTCCGACTCCGGTGTCGGTCTCGGGTTCGGGGTGTTACAACGACAACCATCGTTGCTCCGAAAAGAGCATCATCTTTACTACACCGTAACAACCGTTCCCCACCTGAGAGTCCTCTTGATTCTGCGATGGTGCCAGCTTATAACAAGAATGGAGGTTAAAGGTACCAATTGTCTGGAAATGGAGAAAAAAGTTACACCGATTTTAACTAGAAGCCTAAGAGCTTTTCTGTATGAATATGCCCTCAAACTTTTGTATGGCATTTATAGGCCATCATTTTTAGGTATTCGAAAAGATAGAGCTCGTGATCGTGTAACGACTATCAACTGGTTCCCCCGTTATACCCTAATCCATTACCATATAACGACCATCGATTGAGACCTCCACGTCAACTTCCACCATTGACCGTACAAAACAAAATCACCCCCATAACCAACTTCCCTTGGACAAGCTTCAAAGGTAATGATTCCATCTCGGTATGATATATGAAATGTGTGTGGCTCAGAGCGACATCGCATCACCGACGACTCAATAATACCTCAAACGTAAACCAAATATTTTTAACGATCGGAATTTTTAAGACCAAGAAATGATTTATAGTGGAGAAATAGAAATGATTGGAGAGAAATTATATGAGTGAGGGATGATGAAGCTTGGTGTGTAAGAGTCATTTTATAGTCGCATAGAAGGGTTTGTTTGTAAAGGAAAACCTCCAAAGTGCATTGGAACATATTCTAAACTTGTTGAAGTGTTTAAATCATCTGAATTATTCGAAATGTTAGAATTTTCAGCCCGGGGAATAGTTAATATTTTAGATAATTAAAAAATAATATTTTTAAATAAAAATATCAAAAAATATTAAAAACGAGAGAGTTGAGAGATTTGAGAGGGTTTAAGAGAGTTTGAGAGAAAGATGTGAATGAAAAAAATAAAATTTGAGGGGTATTTATAGGGTAAAAAAAGTTACCATTTAGGAATTAAAATTTTTTTTATTGTTGACGGCAACATTCAAAAAACTGTTGGAATGTGTCCATTAATTGGAAAGGTCATCCAGCTGGACGAGCTTTCTAGTTAAGTCAACCTGTATCCATAATTAATTTTAAAACTTGCCTAAAACCCTAATTAAAAATAAAATCGGTCTATATGCCTTATTTTGCCTATATTCAAATATTCATGAGATTTTTTAATTAAAAAAATCATAGAAGAGCAATTATTTAACCAAAAATTACTGAAAATTAAAGCCCAATTTTAGAATTAGATTCGGTCTAAAATCATGGTAAAGTCAAAACCCAACTCTAGATTTAAAGTTAGGGCCAAAAGATGAAGCTCAAATTTTAGATCAAAGTCTAAGTTCAATTGAAACTAAAATTGAGTCAAGCTCAAAACCAAATTCAAGTTAAACCAAGTTAGATTTGTTTCACTAAAGGCTCAAATACAAGGTTGTTCAAGTCCAAATTAGAGCCAAATTTTTTAGCCCAAGTACTGCGTTATGGTTAGAAGCACTAGTTAAGACTTTTAGGCTCCTAAAACTTTAGGTTAGATCATTAATAATAATTATTAATATAAATAATTTTATTTTTATTAGTTTTTCAAAAGAAAATTGTGTCTTCTTTCTTTTACAAAAAGGGAATAGGATATTGTTATATTCTTGCACGTGTTATCAATATTCAAGCAATAAACTAATGTGTCTATATCAGGTGAACCTTCAACCAAACAAGACCGGTGAACTTCAGGCTACAGTAGAATGGCGAACCTTCATGAGATTATCCTCACTATGTGCGCATGGGGCATACGTGGAAAGTTAGACTTATTGATTACCTAGCCGTCTTAGAAGGTCATATCTTAGGATGTTACATCACCATCACTACAAAGAAACAAGGTTCAACTCCATTGTCAATGAGCTTAGGGCATGTGTGTAACACCTCTTACCCGTATTCGACGCCGTAACAGGGTACGAGGCATTATCGGACTTATACACAAGCAATCATATAAAATCGAAACGTAAATTTCTATCCAAATTTAAAACTTTTTACATTCATTCATATTGTCCCTAAAACGAGCCTACGAAGCCCAAAACATGATTTGAAAGCAGTTCAGAACTAAACTTAGAACTTTAGAAAATTTTACGACATTTAGAGAATTTTTGCTAAAACAGGGGTCACACGGCCGTGTGGGCAGGTCGTATGGTCACAGACGCCCGTGTCTCTAACCCATGTAACTCTCTGTTTGTCACCCAAGAACAAATAGAAGTCACACAGCCAAGATACACGCCCGTGACCAGAGGCCATGTCCTTCACACGGCTGAGACACACGATTGTGTCTCATGCCCATGTGCTCGATACTGAGCATTCTATTTTGCAATAATTTAGGTGCAGGGGACACACAGCCGGATCACATGTCCATAGGGCTGTCCATGTGTCACACACAGCCTAAACACACGCCCGTGTGTCTACCTGTGTGGACAAAAACAAGGCTATTTACAAAGCCATGTTGCCACCCTCACTTGCACACATCTACACAACATCACGTGGCACAAATTCGAGCATGTATGTAACACCCCGTACCCGAGTCCGTCGCCGGAGTCGGACACGAGGGGTTTGCAGACTTAAATCACTTCTTTGCACAATCCATTTTAAATTTTCCAGGCAAGCTGGCTAACTGCGTCACTGTCACCTTAAAAATCATATCTTGAGTTTCACAACTCGAAAATCAGTTTCGTGATTTTTCCCTAAAACTAGACTCATATATGCATCTACAATTTTTTTTTCTAGAATTTTTTGGTCGGGCCAATTAGTACAGTTTATTAGTCAAAGTCTCCCATGTTACAGGGATCGACTACACTGACCTTTTCGCATTACGACTTGGATATCTCCCTGTACAGCGCTTCAATACTGATGCCGTTTGTTTCTGTAGAAACTAGACTCAAAGATGAATCTATACATATATGGAATGACTTCTAAATGTCTCTGGTTAATTTATAATGAATTTTCAAAGTCAGATCAGGGGATCCAGAAACCGTTCTGGCCCTGTCTCACGAAAACTTTAACATCTCATAATATACTGTTCATATGAATGTTTTGTTACTTTCCTATGAAATTAGATTCATCAAGGTTCGATTACATAATTTACTCACTATTTAATTCCATTTCTACTATTTTTAGTGATTTTTCACATCCACATCACTGCTGCTGCCAGCATCTATTTTTAAGGTAAACTTTACCTATTTCATGATCCTCCATGGATCAACTAGAGTTTGTCATACATATTCCAAAAATGATCATGAATAACCATTCCCATGGCTAACCGTTACCAACATTTCCATACCTCTCGACGGACAACATACAAAACGGTTATAATGCTATGATCAAAGTATATTTAAGCCATTTTTGCATGGCTATCCAAATTTACACAAAACCGAAGAGTACATGACCAACAACAAAAGGGTAGTCCTATACATGCCATTTCAAAGTTCAACCAAAAGTATACCAAAAGGAGCTTTGATAGTGTGGGCGACTTCGACTTCAAAATCCCGAGTCCGATAGTTGAAGAACCAAAATCTATAAAACAGAGAATCAAAGAAACGGAGTAAGCATTAAATGCTTAGTAAGTTTTGAGCAAAGAATTTAGACACAACCAAAGTATAGCATTTATGTAGCTAAACAGATAATTTCATATGCACAAATTTTCAATATCATACTTACTTCACATTACCAACCCTTATATTCATACACAAAGATCAACTTGGCCAAAGGCCGGTAGCTCATTTATCAACTGAGCGAATACTTATTTGTAAGGGCTCAACTAATTCAAAGCACATACGAAACATACCTCAATGTTGGGATGTTACAAGCGTATTAACTGAAATTTTTACAGTAAGATCGTTCATTCCCAAATCACGTACCTTCGAAATTTAACCGGATATAGCTACTCATTCAAATGCCTTCGGGACATAGCCCGGTTATAGTAACTCGCACAAATGCCTTCGGGACTTAACTCGGATTTAGTAACTCGCACCAATGCCTTCGGGCTTAGCCCGGAATTAGTATCTCACACAAATGCCTTCGGATCTTAGTCCGGATATGGTCACTTAGAACAAAGCCTTCGGGACTTAGCCCGGACATCATTCGAATAACCATGCACATTTAACAATAAATCATGACACATTCGTATTTCATTTTCATTAGCAAAACTCAAACACAAGACACTTATCACTCTTGCAATTTCGGCTCAATAGCCACACACAAAGAGCATGATTTTGATTTGCTTAAAACATGATCTAATCAAATCATAATTTAAGCTCTATTACTCAAGGACTTACCTCGGATGTGGTCGAACGTTTTCAGCGGCTATTCGATAACTTTTTCCTTCCCCTTATCCAACTGTGGTCCTCTAAGCTCTTGAGCTAATTCAAACAAATTTAACTTATTAAAGTCTCATTATGCTAGCTTATGGCCGAATATGATACAAAAGCATCAATATGCTTGCCTCTAACCGAATACATGCAACACCAATCTTCTTCCTATGGCCAAATATGCATGTCTATGTTGAGGCCGATTATATACTTAATACCACACATAAATGGCATACATTTTACTAACTAATGCATTACATATTATAACTCAATACGCATCCATCATTTAATCCATAACCGAAGCACCATCATGTGTAAGTATATACCTTGAGATAATATATAGGTCATACCAATACATCATGTGCAATCATATATATATATGTGCAAGAGCCGAATCACAAATTTGATTATAACCAAATTTAAACATATATCCAAAACATAAATCTTACCTACCATGCAATAAGCATAAATCACACTTATGGATATACCATGGCCGATACTTCCAACAACACCAAATAAAAATATACTTCATGGATCTAAGGTAGAACCAAGAAAGAAACTCATAATCATCAAGATGTAAGCAACTACCATTGTTCATCTAGATTTAGCATGAAACACAACCATCACCCTTATTAATCTCCATAGCCGAAAACCTTACTTATTCCAAAATCACAATTTCAACATGGGTTACCAACAATAACTTGATATCTCACTCAAAATCAACTAGGATTTCAAGAACTAGTATCAACTTCCTTACCTTAATATCGACCTAAGATGACCGATTGCTTCACTCCTTCCTTCCTCCTCTCAATTCGGCCAAGAAGAACCAAAGAACACAACTTGTTTCCTTTCTTCCTTAGAACATTCGGCCAAGAGAAATGAAAAAAATATGGACACTTTTTTTTGTTTTCTTTCTTACATTCACGGCAATGGGGAGGGGGGAGAAACAATCACACACCTTCTTTCTTTTTTCCATTTCTTTATTACTAACTTTATTTTATTGTTTCCTCCCATGATGCACCAACACAACATGTCTATGACATGTTTTGCCCATCACCCTTTGTCCACCCTAATGTCATGGCCGGCCACTACTAGATGGGGGGAAAAATTGACATGCAAGTCCCCCCTTTTTCAACATGCACTAATAGGTCCTTATGTTTTGATCTATCACATTTCAAAAATGTCACACATAATTCCTATTGACTAAATTCACATGCAATTTACTAAATCGAAGCTTAAAATTTTCACACATTTATTTTAGACAATAAATATCATATTCAAATAATTTGGTGACTCGGTTTAGCGGTCCCGAAACCGCTTTCCTACTAGGGTCGCTTTAAGGTTGTCACAATGTAAGATCGACCAAACCATTCAAAGTTATGAACATCACATACCAATACCCTATCAACATTTATCATACACACAACATTTATCATGCCATAAATCATTCATGTCAGTTTCACCTTCATTAGGCTTCATTAAACTATTTTCTAGTTACCTTATTGTACACACAAATTTATCATCTCATCAATAGACCATATTATCAAACATTCACATTCATGCCATAAATCATATTACCAAACAATTCACATTCACCATGCATATCATGATCATATCACCAAAGGCATTGACATATATATGAATGTACTTAGGCTTACAACCATGTTAGCCAAATAAGCCAATTTACATGGCCAAATAGCAAAACAAGCCTTTGACGATTACAAGCCATTACATTGACTAAAATCATATGACGCATATAACAAAATGACCAAGTCCCTATACATGCCATAAACTCAAAATACTTAGATTCATCAATACCCAAAATGATAGCTTGATAGTGTGATAGGATCTCGAGTGATCTCCAACTCGAGCTAGCTTCACGCCACTATAAAACATGATAAAGGCAGGGGGTAAGCTATATAGCTTAGTAAGTCCGCATGAAAATAATAAGCATCTTTTATTAGGCATTTATCAAGTTCAACAATTTAAACACAAAATAATACCAATTGCTATAAATCTCATAGTTATAATTTTATTCAATCACGATATTTACTCTATTAACTTATAAGCATAATTTAACATATCTTGGCATTAGCCTAACAACCGTAATCTCTCTTTCGTAACATATCACAACAATTAACAAGTCATTTCAAAACTCATAGTAAATATGCACATTAAATATGAGTATTCACATTTCAAGCATATATTTTAACAATTTTCAATTGTTCCAAGTTCATATATTCTCATACTTCTATAATCATTTTAATAGGCAATTATACCAATCTTTCCTTTTCCTCATATCCGATAGATCGCAACTTAGGTGAATAAACACGTTATATCATAACTCAATTTGGCCCGAAAGCCAATCACATGGTCTTCAACAAAATTTATGATGAATTTCGTACATCACAAGCATAGGCCAATAATCACAAGGTTTTCACAAAATCATTCTCGTGGAAATTATGAATTCACAATATCGTGAAGTCAATGCTTATAAACTTTATGTACATACATGTACTAATTCGTAATACTTACATGGTCTTTCTCTTCTTTGACATACCCATTAAATTACCCGTTGAACCACTTGGAATACTAAAAGATGCTCAGGAATTTCGTACACACAATATCATTCCAATGCCATATCCCAGATATGGTATTACATGTAATCTCGTACCGATGCCAATAGCCCAGCTATGGTCTTACACAAAGTCTTATATCGATGCCATATCCTAGATATGGTCTTACACGAAGTCTAATATCGATGCCATATCCCAGATGTGGTCTTACACGTAATCTCAGTAACCCTAATATCATGACATTTGTATCTTATCTATTTCTAAGGTTCAACCGAGATTTTCGCTGTATCGAATCTCTGTCGGTCATTTTCGTAGTATCGTACTCAATAGCATTCACATTTCATTTTCAATAATATAGCATTTACCACAATTATATCAATTAAGAAATTATACATATATAATTTAATGCTTATTAAAATACAAACTTACCTTGGCATAAAAATGGCGAAAAGAGCCTAACCGTCAAATACTCGTTTTTCCTCCGTTCTAATTCTGAACCTCGTTTTTCTTGATCTATAATGTCACATTTAACTTATTTAATCATTATACCATTCAAATGAGCCCAAAATCACATTATTGCAAAAATTACATTTTTGCCCCTAAAGTTTCACGTTTTTACATTTTAGTTCCTTGGCTCGTAAAATGATTTTCATCAAATTTCTTCATTACCCAAGTCTAGCAGAATATTTATTGCACTTATACCAGCCCATATTTTTCATTAAATCACACTTTTACTAATTATTTTATAACTTTTACAAACAGGTCCTTTTAGGCATTTTCATCAAAAATCACTTAGCAGGAGTCGTTTATCAAACATCAAACTTGTATAATCTACCATTAAACATAAAAATACACAAATATCCATCATGGGTAAAATTTTAGACTTTGATTATGTCTTAAATTAGTGGTAGAAATAGATAGATCATGTTACAAGGATTTCAAAAACATAAAAATCATTAAAAACGGGGCTAGATCGGACTTACAATCGAGATTAGAAGATTGAAAAACCATAGCCATGGTTTATTTTTGTAAAATTCAGCCATGGGAGGAAGATAGACAAAAAAAATGGCTTTTAATTTGGCTTTTTAATTCATTTAGTTACTAAATTACTAAAATGCCCTTAATGAAAAATTGCAGAAACATACCCAACCATGTCCATTTTTGTCCACCAACTTAACCAATTGTATAATTACCATTTAAGGACCTCCAATTTAAAATTTCACAACAATTAGACACCTCTAGCTTATAGAACTCAAGTTTTGCACTTTTTGCAATTTAGTCCTTTTGACAAAATTAAGTGCCCTAACGTCAAAATTTTTGAACGAAATTTTCGTGAATTCATTCTATAAAACTATAGACCATGAAAATATATTAACAATAAATTTTTCTACGTTAGATTTGTGATCCCAAAATCACTATTCCGATTAGACCCAAAATCAGGCTATTACAACTTGCCCTCCCTTTAGGGATTTTCATCCCCGAAAATCTTACCAGAAAAGAGATTAGGGTAACGTTCTCGTATTTTCCTCTATCTCATCAAAGAGTCCTCTTCGAGGCCAATACTTCAAGAAACACTCTGTCATCGATCTGGAATCCAATATCTTAAAATTTCAAATTTGTATACTACTTATATCAGTCTGAAGTTACTTTCAACTTTCATGAATCACTTTCATCTTTTTCCTCAGAATCACAAATCAATTCCGCCTCATATATCTCTTTCCAATCACCTTTGAACTCTGAAACACAACGTCGGAGCATATCGTCAAAGATCTGAATTAGTCTCTGAATGAACAAACTAGTTACTATTGAGTCTCATACAATATTTTCTGCATAAGCTCTGGATAATTCATTGCACAATTTCTATCTCGAAGTAATAATAACCTAAATAAAAATCAAAAGTCCTCTCACACTGTACTCATTTGGTTTACCACTCACTATCACATTCCTGATATTCTCAATAATGTAAAGAAAACATCACTTTAGCTTTTTAATTTAGCTAGATTCAGACTTCCATCAAATAAGATTAATTATGTAACCAACACTCACAAAATGAAGAAAGGCTTTCCATTCAATCATCTGCAACTATATCTACTTCCCCAAAGTTAATCATTAACTATTCACATTCTTTCAATAGTTCAAGCCATCAACGTTGTCTTAATTTCAGATTTTTCTGTAACATTAGGTACTTTACACTCTTGGAATCAAGAAGCATATGACATTTTTCGTCGAACAAACGATGTCATCAATTTTTCAACACAGATATACTAGCGGCCGGCTTTAAGTCACTCGTCGAACAATTCTTTTAATAAGACCTTAATTGTTCGAAGGCATAAGCTGTCACTTTAACAATTCTCGAAACATTCCAATCCGGTAGATAGTGCATCACTGAAAAATCACGAATTCTTTACTCAATTCAAACAAAACCCAGAACCAATGTTCCCGTCAATAACACCTTCAACTATTTTCAACTTTGCTAACATGCAACGGACTATTCAAACTTTCAAAAATGTGATAACTTTATCAATCGAAACAACTTTAACTCATAACAACATCATTCAATTAGAACAAATCTAATAGATATACCTCTATATCATACTTTCTAGAATATGAATTCTTCCTTAAAACTGTCCGTCTATTCACCCATAAATGTACAAGATTTTATTTTCTTACCTGAGGATAAACTTAAGTGCATATAACTCAAATTACCTTTCAACTGACTAACTCGCTCAGATAAAAATAACTAAGTCGATCTCAACTATTGAATAATAACATATCAAAATACTCTTTTCTTCATACTGTTAAACAACTTAAACATACAATCTTTTATAATTCCCTTAACATGCTAATCAAGATCTTTACAACTGCATTAGCTCAAGGAAACAAAATATCTTGATTGAACTCATTGACCTAAATCAAACTTACCTGAGAAAAGAAAACCATCATACAACTTGAGCTTGAGCTTTCATTATATATACCTCTACTGATGTTAATTCCTTTCACGAGAATTAGAGAAATCCTGAAACCAGAAGCACCACGTTCCTATGATCAAACCAAAAATACACCCATAATAGACATAGTTATCACAAGCCGAAGAACACATGTAACACCCCAAACCCGGCCCAGACATTACGGTCGAATCCGACGTGCCACATTGAAGTTAAAAATCCACGTTTCATTTTAGCGCTTTAAAACCAACTTTTTTTAAGCTTAACCAAGTGAATGGAAGCTGAGCACCAGGTAGGAATCCGTAACAGAGGAGGTGAGCCATGAAGGCTGCTTAAAGCACCAAGCTCTTCGATTGGATCTAATCCTAGACATGCCCACTACCATTGCCACACTTGGTTATAACGAGTTCGAATTTCTTTGAGTAGATATCTTTGATAAATCGAATAACCGTGACGTTGTGTTATTTTGAAAACAAGTATCATTTTGAAAACGCGTCCTAAGTGTACAATTATTATCAACCGAATTAAAGTTATTAGAAATAAAATAGTTCCAGAAAAGAAAGAAAAAATAATAAAGTTAAAATGGCCTTATTACAACCCAAAAGTAAGTAATAAATAAAATAAACTAAAGAAAACCAATCACTTATTTCAAAAGCCCAGAAGCGATCACTATGGCCACTCTGAATCCCCTCCGGCTCCAAGTCCCCAAATCAAGGCTCACCTGCAAGGTTAAGGAAGGGGGTGAGTTTGGAAACTCAGTATGCAACAAGCCCCCTTCAGAGCCCAAAACGATATCAGCCTGCTGGGCCTAAGCCCAAATTCAATCTCAGCATATACTAGGCCGAAGCCTTTACATTATTCATATCACTGGGCCGAAGCCTTTTCATTATTCATATCACTGGGCCAAAGCCTTTACTGTAATAGTATGGCCCATAGGCCCATTTCAATAATACATGCAACATCAATGAAAATATGCAAGCCCATTTGGGGAGACAGCTCAACCCATCAACCGCTACTCTCCACCCGTACCAACCAAACTCTCCATGTGGGGAATAACTCAACCCACCCAACCAAACTCTCCACTAGCAGCATAGCTGCTTTATTATATAACTGGAGGCCTAGCCTCTTTTAATAACTAGGGCAAAAGCCCTTTTCGGTAAACTGGGGCAAAGCCCTTTTCGGTAACTGGAGCATAGCCCTTTTGCACTTCCTCCATCCATATAAACCTAACCCATGCATAAACGAATACATCATGTGCATATCATACATATCATGTGCATATCGTATCAAATCATATATACATCAAAATCTCATGCATCAAACTCATAATTAAACCCTAGGGGTGGAATGGTCATTTTACCTAGGGGCAAAACAGTCATTTCCATATTATAAGGGTAATTTCATAATTGTACCAAATATTAGGGTTTTCCATGTTCATTATCAGTTACTAACATTTTCATGCGTTTTGACAGCGATTCTAGCCCATTCTTAGCGAAATCGAGTTATTGGGCCAAAAACCCCTAATGGGCCCTACATAGCCGAACTAGTCATCTAGGCCCATTTAGCCCATCTACCATAACGGTCTTAGCCGTATTAACGTACAATCTGACAGGATTCCATTTTCTACCAAATTTACCTAAATGGGCCCGGAAGCCTATTGGGCCCGATTTCAGCCCCTCGAGGCCCAACTTACCATCGTGCACCAAATCATGCCCTTACCTGTTCCAACGATCCCGATCATCGAACTTAGCGAATCTAACTAACCTATGAGCGTTCGCATGCTCACGAGTCCTCGAAATGCCAGAATTTTGGCATTTCGGCAAATATCGAGTTAAGCTACGAAAGAGGGTTCGTTACACACCTGATTTGCGATATTCCTCGACAAGATCTCCTACATGATTCCTCCTATAATCAACCGCTTATAGATTAGATCATGCTAGTAATTAAACCAAATCGAAGACCCCTATTACCAACACTTACATATTCGGCCACCATCCTCATTGGCCTTAAAATTCATACCTTTGCCGAAATTGATGACTAGATTTAGTCACTCCGATGATCCAAGCTAATCCAAGTCGAAACCCTTCGCCTTGCTGGTCCTCCACTATACAAACCATAAAAGATTAAAAGAAGAAACCCAATAAGGCCTATACCCACATTCGACCACCTCCCTAAACTATAGGGGTTTCGGCTTTTGTCAATAGTTACTATAGAAATCGTTTTAGAGTTCGAGCACTTACCAAAATCTCTCTTCTTGAATCCGTTTAAGCCTAGCAGATAAGGGAATTGGCCACCAAAAAGTGAAAAGAAAAAGAGGGTTGCTGGTTAATCAAGAAATCGGCACCACAGGTTTCGGCTTTTGTGACTTTTCGGCAAAAGTAACGATAAGGAAAAAGTGGTAGATGAACGGAAGGGAATAGTGAACAGGTTACGAAAGAGAATAGGAAGGAAAGGTGAATGGAAGGGTGGTGGTTCGGCTAGAGGAGACGAAGGAAAAAGAAGAAAAGAGTAAAACCAGGGTTACAGAAGAAAATGGCACAGCTAAACTCCTAAATGCAAAATACCCACCTAATATCCTCTCTGCCGAAATCCCCTCTCCATACCCCCCAAACCGGCTAACTCTATCTCCTTTTCAATCCCTAAAATCTCTCCCCTTATCCCTCCTTAATCCATGCATTTGACTGATTCAAACTCCCTCCCACAGAGTTTCACGGCTACAACTCCTACATGCTCAAAGCATAAAAATTAGCATCACATTTGCCATCACAGGGAATCGAACCCAGGTCTTCCCCCAACCACTTACACGCCACCTTTTTAGCTCCCTAGTTGCGTCACTTAGCCACTTTACCAGAGGCTCATTTGTGATACATTTTACCCACAATTTTAATAAGACCTCCTGTCCAAAACCCATAACTTCTTAAGTCCAAAATTTAAAAATTCTACCGGGTTTTGGCCAACACATGGGTCTTCCATAAGCCCATTTACACCCTCCATTTATGAATTTCACAACCAAATACCTAATTTTAAACACTTTACCAAAATATTGAGAATCACGATAAAACCCAAAAATCAGGATATTACAACACACTTTAAAGCTGAGCCATGAATGATAATTTATGAAATAAGGATGATAAGAAAGTTGAGATAAAGAAATCCAAGATGTGATACTATACTGGAAATCCGAGAACATAACTCATAAGAAAATAATAGGATCTTGATGACTCCTCAGACAAAACCAGAAGAAAAACAATGCTTGCACACTCTGGAATCAATTGTAATAGAGATAATATATTTTCCAAATATATATATATAGAACAAAACAACATACAGTAGAAACAGAAGAATAGCCTCACATAAATTTTCACCATCAACTTTTATTCCAAGCATAATAGAATAGAACCCCAAAGAGAGAGATAACATATGCTGATCATAAACCAACCAGACCAACAGTGCTTTCATCTAACATTATAATCAGTTAGCATTCTCATACGATAAGGATTTTCATCAGAAAACGAGTAATCACATATATCTCTAAGGATAAGTGAATATATAAAATACCCAGAAGAGATCATCATAATCTATTCAATTTCAAATATTACACTCGACATATTTACGATTCAGATATCATTTCTATGACTAATTCTGTCATCACTAATCCCGTATTATTCCATTCACTAATGAAAATCAATCTAGCAGAAATTCCAGCAAATTCATACTTTAGACATCATACCTGAATGAGTCGATTAGCCAAGATTAACTTTTTCTTTAACCATTAAATTACGAAATATGACCACATTATTAGTTATTTTGCTATTGAACTCTTTAGTCTCTCACTTATGAGCTCATTCAACATAAATCTTGTAATATCCCGAATTAGGGCCTAATCAGAATAGTGGTTTTGTGACCACAAATCTGAGATAGAAATAATTATTTTATGATTATTTTGAGGTCTATGATATGATTGCATGATTGTGTGAAAATTTCGTGAAGAAATTCTATGCATAAAGTGCTTAATTTGAAGTTAGGCACTAAATTGAATAAGTTGCAAAACTTGCATTCTAGAAGTTTCTAGTATGAAATTGCTTTGAAATATTAATTAGGAGGTCATAAATAGCAATTTGACGAATTTCAAAGTTTATGGACAAATATTGGACATGAATGGAATATTTTGGAAAGTTTAGTAGTAAGGGCATTTTGGTCATTTAGGGGTAAAATGAATTAAAATACAAAATTAAAAGCCAATTTTGCTCATCTTCTTCACCATGGACCTGTATACCAAGGGAGACTCCATGGCTAGGGTTTCCAAGCTTCCAAGCTCGATTGTAAGTCCGTTCTAGCCTCGTTTTTAATGATTTTTACGTTTTTGGAGTCTCGGTAACTTGATTTAGCTTATGCTAGCAATAATTCAACCTAGGGTTCATATTTGGAAAAATACCATAGGTGAAATTTGTGTATTTTGGTGTTTTATGATAGAATATGAGGTTTTAAATTATGTTAGACAACTTGTGCTACTCGGTTGTATGTGAAAACGAGCGAAAAGGCTTAATCGGTAAAAATACCTAATAGTTATAAGTACATGTTAGAGTGAGAATTTGATGTTGCCATAGAAGGTAAAAATGATCAGCATGTCATAAAACATAAGAAAATAGGATGAAGTTTAATTTCTGAACCTTGGGGCAAAAGTGCAAATATGCAAAAGTTTAGGGGTCAAAATGAAAATTTTTAAAAATATGATTTTTGGGCCCGTATGAATAGTGTGACTAATTATTAGGCTAAATGTGATATTATAGATGAAGGAAATCGAGATTCAGGCTTAAATCGGGAAAATACAAGGTTATGGACTAAAATGGTAAATTACTGTTTCTGGATCGAGGTAAGTTCGTATGATAATAATAATGCAATGTTATGTTTGAATTATATTTCTTACTGTTATTGCATATATTTTATGATTTAATGTATTGGAAAAGTTGATGGAATGGTGTTTATGATGTGGAAATATGACATGAAAGAATGTTACATGAAATGCAAGAAAATGAAGATACATGACAAGTGATATATGAAATATGTGATATATGTTATGTAAATTCTTAAAAGCTGATTTGATATTTGAGTTGTGTCTTATTATACTATGAATGGACAATTGGTACTATGGATAGTGAGATCGACACTTCTAGTAAATTCGTACATAAATAATCTATCGATTCTTTTTATGTTATTATATTTTGATATCATATGAAATGTGATTGCCTATCAAATGGTTATTTGATATAAATTATGAATTTAAATTGATTATGGACAATTTAGTAAAATGTTGAAAAGTGAGGAATTTCCCGATTGAACCTTCAGAATAAAAACGATACGAATGATCTATTGTGAGGTCGCATGTGTAGTACTAAGTGCAGGCTACTATGCGTACCCAAAAACTGTGATCACGTATGTAGTACTAAGTGAAGGCTACAACGTGTATCAGATGGTTAGGTCACGTGTGTAGTACTAAGTGCAGACTACTACGTGTACCGGATAATTGGTCATGTGTGTAGTACTAAGTGCAGGCTACTACGTGTACTGAATAATTGGTCGCATGTGTAGTACTATGTGCAGGCTACTATGCGTACCAGATAGCTTTGGCTACAAGTGTGAAAATATGTGGCGGCAATTGAGTATCAGTTATTATTCCGAAGAGTTCGACGGGAAAATTGATTAAGTGAAAATACAATTGAACATGATTATATGATGAATAAGTGTAGGTATATGTTTATGAAAAATTATGAGCAATGTGCTTGATAATTGGGTGAATTTCGATAAGACAAAATGGATTAAGTGGAATTATGTAAAAATGAATTTTAGTGGTAAAACAGTGTTGGACAGCAGCAGTTGCATGACTTTGAAAATTCACTAAAAATTGTGGAAGTTGAATAACAATGCAAATGATGTATGAAAATAAAGCTTAATGAGTTTATTTTCACATGAAAGAAACAGGGGAAGCAAAAAAATTCTATATTGTGTGATATTTGAATTCTTGTGAAACAGGGTCTAAAAGAATTCGAGATTCCCTGTTCTGACTTTAAAAATTCACTATAAATTGTAAAAAAATTATTGAGAGTCATACCTTACATGGATGGATTCCTTATTCAGTATATTTTTAAGGGAAACAAAATTAATGGTCGTTGGAATTCTGTACATGGAGAAATTTGGTTCGTAGTACACAGAGTTCAGAGTAGTTGTACTCTGAAACAGGGGAGACTTTAACTAATAAACTGTACTAATTGGCTAAACCAAAAATTCTGTAAATTTTATGGAAGAAATATATATGAATATAGTTTCAAGGAAAATTAATGAAACTAAATTTGGAGTTTTTTAGCTTCAGATATGAATGATTTAGTAACTGTAACTCGATAACACATCTTAACCTGAATATGTGTAATTGTACAATTATAGTGTTTTATCTTGAAAAGCATGGTAGTAATTGCTTATTATTTTCATATGAACTTACTAAGCGTCAAGCTTACCCATCCTCTCCATTTCTTTAGTATTGGCAGGTTGGCTCGGGGTTGGAGATCGTCGGAGGCAAAATCCCACTATCAAACTATCATTTTTGGGAAAATTAATTCAAATATTAGAAATATCAAGTGAGTGGCATGTATAGGAAGTTGGTTTGTGATATGTATTTTTATTATGATTTTGACCTTACGTATCAGTCTGTATTGAGTTATCGTATATGACCATGAGATGTGGTCCTTATCCATTATGGTTTATAAGTTTAATTAATCGTGCCATGTCCTACGTTTTGATGTGATGATATAGTTAGCTTTGTTTGTTATGCATGTGTTCGAAAAGTTTTGAATTAAATGAAATTTTATGGCCCCGTTTTCGTCTATGTGTATTGTTAAGTCTGGTAATGCCTCGTACTCTGTTTCGGCCTTGGATACGGGTAAGGGGTGTTACAAATCTCGTGAAATTTCACTATTAAATACCACATTGGTAAGGGGGTGAGGTCGTAAATCCTCTAACTTGACTCTCATATATACACACATGTGACTTAAAATTCATCATCATCATAATATTATCATAGTCATATAATTCACTTCAAGCAAATCAACATACATATTTAAGCTACATGAACTCTCCGATTATCTTTATTCAAACAAGTGTACGTATATATACATTCCATAAATTTTGAGTAAATTTTCTCATCGCATTCACTTAATCAAACAAGTCAGACACATAACATCATATGTATGCCAAACAAAGATTGATGAGTTTATCACAATATAAACTTTCATTTCATTTCATAAAATCAACATAATCCATCGAAATACAACGTTCAACCGGAACAATGACATTTTACCCATATTTCTCAACTTATGGTTATTTCATTTTGTACATCATCACATACATATCATGAACTCTTATTCATACCTTTCCAAGTTTCGACTCATCAAAAATACATTTTCAAATATTTTTGTATCACTTTCAGCAATTTCGTAAGTAGCTCGGTTGGAAAGCATCTCTGTCTCAAGAAAACAATTTTGTTAGAATCGGGAGATATCACACTATCACAAGTTATATATGGCATGTATAGCTAGACTCTCACACATGTTAGGTTAGTTTGAGAATCGACTAAACTATAGCTCTGAAACCACTAAATGTAACACTCCTTACCCGTATTCGACGCCGGAATAGGGTACGAGGCATTACCAGACTTATACACAAGGAATCATACAAAATCAAGACGTAAATTTCCATCTAAATTTAAAACTTTTTACATTCATTCATATCGTCCCTAAAACGAGCCTATGAGGCCCAAAACATGCTTCAGAAGCGGTTCGGGACTAAACCGAGAACTTTAGAAAATTTTATGACACTTAAAAGAATTTTTACTAAAACAGAGGTCATACGCCCGTGTGGGTAGGCCGTGTGGTCACACACAACTGTATCCTTAACCCGTGTAACTTTCTGTTTGTCACCCAAGAACAAATTGAAGTCACACGGCCTAGAACGCCCGTGTCCCAAGGCCGTTTCCTTCACACACTGAGACACATGGCCTTGTCTCATGCCTGTGTGGTCGATACTGAGCATTTTGTTTTGCAACAATTTAGTTGCAAAGGATACACGGACAGATCACGCGCCCATGGGGTGACCGTGTGTCACACACTGCCTAGACACACGCCCATGTGTCTACCTGTGTGGACAAAAACAAGGTTATTTACCAAGCCATTTTGCCACCCTCACTTGCACACATCTACACAACATCACATGGCACAAATTCAAGCATGTAAGATCGACCAAACCATTCAAAGTTATGAACATCACATACCAATGCCCTATCAACATTTATCATACACACAACATTTATCATGCCATAAATCATTCGTGTCAATTTCACCTTCATTAGGCTTCATTTAACTACTTTCTAGTTAGGTTATTGTACACACAAATTTCTCATCTCATCAATAGACCACATTACCAAACATTCACATTCATGCCATAAATCACATTTCCAAACAATTCACATTCACATTCACCATGCATACCATGATCATATCACCAAAGGCATTGACATATGTATATGGATGTACTTAGGCTTACAACCATGTTAGCCAAATAAGCCAATTTACATGGCCAAATAGCAAAACAAGCCTTTGACAATTACAAGCCATTACATTGACAAAAATCACATGACACATATAACAAAATGACCAAGTCCCTATAAATGCCATAAACTCAAAGTACTTAGATTCATCAATACCCAAAATGATAGCTTGATAGTGTGATAGGATCTCGGGTGATCTCCAACTCGAGCTAGCTTCACGACACTATAAAACATGAGAAGGCAGGGGGTAAGCTATATAGCTTAGTAAGTCCGCATGAAAATAATAAGCATCTTTTATTAGGCATTTATCAAGTTCAACAATTTAAACACAAAATAATACCAATTGCTATAAATCTCATAGTTATAATTTTATTCAATCACGATGTTTACTCTATTAACTTATAAGCATAATTTAACATATCTTGGCATTAGCCTAACAACCGTAATCTCTCTTTCGTAACATATCACAACAATTAACAAGTCATTTGAAACCTCATAGTAAACATGCACATTAAATATGAGTATTCACATTTCAAGCATACATTTTAACATTTTTCAATTTTTCTAAGTTCGTATTTTCTCATACTTCCATAATCATTTTAATAGGCAATTATACCAATCTTTTCTTTTTCTCATATCAGATAGATCGCAACTTAGGTGAATAAAACATGCTATATCGTAACTCAATTTGGCCCAAAAGCCAATCACATGGTCTTCAACCGAAATTATGATGAATTTCATACATCACAAGCATAGGCCAATAATCACAAGGTTTTTGCAAAAATCATTCTCGTGGAAATTATGAATTCACAGTATCATGAAGTTAATGCTTATAAACTTTATGTACATACTTGTACTAATTCGTAATACTTACATGCTCTTTCTCTTCTTTGACATACCTATTAAATTACCAGTTGAACCACTTGGAATACTAAAGGATACTCAAGAATCTCGTACACATAGTATCGTTCCAATGCCATATCCCAGATATGGTCTTACATGTAATGTCGTATCGATGCTAATAAGCCAACTATGGTCTTACGCGAAGTCTTATATCGATGCCATATCCTAGATATGGTTTTACAAGAAGTCTAATATCGATGCCATATCCTAGATATGGTCTTACACATGATCTCAATAACTAATGTCATGACATTTTTATCCTATCTATTTTTAAGGTTTAACCAGGATTTTCGTTGTATCGAATCTTTGTCGGTCATTTCCGTAGTATCGTACTTAATAGCATTCAAATTTCATTTTCAATAATATAGCATTTACCACAATTATATCAATTAAGAAATTATACATATATAATTTAATGCTTATTAAACATACGAACTTACCTTGGCATAAAAATGGTGAAAAGGGCCTAATTGTTGGATACTCGTTTTCCCCCATTCTAATTTCGAACGTCATTTTTCTTGATTTATAATATCACATTTAACTTATTTAATAATTATACTGTAACAGTTCGATTTTGACCCTAGTTAGATAAGTGGTTTCAGGACCACAAATCCGTGTTTAAAAAATATTTTAATATTATTTTCAGTGTCTGTGATATGTGAATTTATATCTGCAAAGTTTCTGTGATTTAATTTGTCCATTTCTGTGCTTAATTACGAAAAAGGATTTAATTGTTTAAAGTGAAAAAGTTGTGTGCTAGGTGTTAAAGCACCTATTTGGCTTGGCTTTTAAAATAAAGGTCCTTGCATGTTAAATATACCATTTGTTTTAATGGTCGACAAATATGGACATTAATAGGTAAATTTTTACATGTAAATAATAAGGGTAAAGTTGGTATATGGCTTATAATGTGTAATAAAATAAAATAAACATAAAATGGCCATGCATTTTCACCTTGTTCAGCTGAAAATTAGAGAAAGAATAAGCCATTGAAGCATTTTGATGTTCAGCTAGTCCATGTCTTAATAGGTGAGCTTATTTTACTCGGTTTTTGATAATTTCTGCGTTTCGGTGATCTTTGCTTTGTGTTCTTCAAAACCCATGTCTAAATTTCTAGTTTTGCTGAAGATTATAAAATGTGCCATTGATGATTATATGAGCTTTGTAGTGTTCTTATATGGATTATGAAAGATATATGTGAGATTATCGTGTTTTGTTCTTGAATTTTTTATGAAATGAGCTATTTGGGCTAAATTGTAAAAATGAGTTTTGAGGGACTAAATTTTGAATTAAATGTGTTATATGGACTCGTATGGAAGCCATGTATATTCTTCCAAGTTATAGTCTTGGTGAAATTTGCATATTTGTGATTTTGTGAAAAATAGACTAAATTGTCAAAGTGTGAAAATGTAAGGGCTAAAATGCAAAGTGCCTTAAATATGTGTTCATGGATTATTTTGAGTGAAATGAATGATTGAATTTTTGAATTTGAATTGTATTAGATCAAGAACAAAGAAAATAAGACTTAGATCGAGGGAAGTCCAAAATAGTTGAATAGTCGACTCGTTTCATCTGAAATCCGTCCAAGGTAAGTCAAATTACAATTATGTGTTAAATTGACTAATTTCCACATACATAAACAGTAATTTGTATTGGATGGCCTTGAGAGCCTAATGAATATCTTTTGAGTAAGGTCTGATAATATGTTAGTATCCGAAAAGCTCTGTATCTTTCTAAAGGAACATTGACATCTATTTGAGATATCGTGTAAGACTGTGTTTAGGACACAGGCCTCGATTGTGATTTACGTATAAGACCATGTCTGGGACATTGGCATCGTATCTGATTTAATGTAAGACCCTATCTGGGACAGAGGCATCGATATTTAATTACATATAAGACCACGTCCGGGACGTCGGTATTGTACTTGTGTATGAGTATTTGTATTGTTTCTAAATCGTCTGATGATAGAGTATGAAATATGAGAATGAGTATATGAAATGTATAACCTATATAGGTACGTTTGTATCGTACTAAATTTCTAAATATGAAAGACTCTGTCTCTGTGAAATATGTATGGAATTTGGAAATGAAGCATGTCATATATGCAAACAAAGGAGCATGGTTAAGCTTATGAATTATTTAAGAAACAACTATGAATCTTTATTGTTAAATTGTACTTATATGCTTTAGTAGTTAGACCAGTTGTATTTGGCTTACCAAGCTTTTTGTAGCTTACTCTATGTGATTTCTATCTGTTTTATAATTATCGTAGCTACTGAAGGCTTAGGGATAATCGAGGGTTGTCGCCACACTATCGATCTCATTTTGGTACTTTTGAAAGTGTAAATTTTAAAGTATGGCATGTATAGGCTAGAATGTCTAAGCATGTAAGTTTTGAATTGTATATATGTTAGGCAATAGGAGTTGGCTAACAAATGACAAGTTTGTTCATGGTTTTGGTGTATGTTTGTAATGTGCTATGTTCTAATGTGATTTGGTCATTTTGAGCGTAGAATTGGTTGAAAATTTTGGTATGATTGTTGTATATTATTGCTTGTAGGATTGAACCCAGAAAGGGGTGGCAAAATTGGATTAAACCGAGCCTACATTGTGCCACACGGTCAGGGGACACGGGCGTGTCATATGGCCGTGGGCTTAAGTCAGTATCTAGCTAAGTACCACACAGCCATGGCACATGGCCGTGTCTGTTGGCCATGTGAAAAAGTTAGTATAGGACATCTTTTTGGCACGGTTGGATCACATGGGCGGGTCTGGTGCCCGTGTGTGTCACACGGCTTAGTCACACGCCCGTGTGATTTTAACAGTTTTGAAAGATTTGGTTAAGTTCTGAAAATTCTGAATGTGTTCGGTTTAGTCCAGACCTTTCTTAAATGTATGTTTTAGGTTTCATAGACCTTCTTAATGGATGAATTATTGATGAATACGTAAGTATCATTGTTATATAATATCTGTGATTCTATATTGTTCTGAAATGTTCTGTCCATCTGGTGATGCTCCTTACCTATTCCGGCAACGGTTAGGGATAGGGGTGTTACATATTATTGGTATCAGAGCTATGCTTTAGTCGGTTCTAAAACTACCATAGTGTGTGTGAGTCTAGCTATACATGCCATATATTTGAATCTTTGATAGTGTGATGACCCCTGACATTGAAATGTGCTTTTATATAGCAAATGGATCCCAATAGAGCTGTAGCTAACGATGTAGAAAGTAATGCGCCTGCCCCCACGCAAGGGACAGTGCAAGGTGATTCACAACTAGCTATGAGTAGTCGTGATAGCGAGGCTAAGCAAGACTTCTATCAGATGATGAACGATTGGTTCACTCAGTATATTAGAACCAATCCGACTGTACAACAACCTCCACCCCTGGTTAATTCTCCTCAAACCCCGTTATGCCCTCTATGAATTTGGTTCAGTTAAGTAGATCGCCAGTTGATAAGATTAGAAAGTATGGGGCTGAAGAGTTCCGAGCTACAACGAACGATGATGCTGAAAGAGCCAAATTCTGGTTAGAGAATACAATACGAGTGTTTGATGAAATGTGTCTGAATCTTGAGGAATGTGTGAAATGTGTCGTTTCACTTCTGAGAGATGCAGCGTACCATTGGTAGAAAACCTTAATATCTGTGGTTCCGAGAGAACGAGTTACGTGAGATTTCTTCCAAGCTGAATTCTGAAAGAAATATATTAGTCAAAGATTCATCAATCAGAAATGCAAAGAGTTTCTCGAGCTTAAATAAGGTCATATGTTTGTTACTAAATACGAACGTGAATTTGTGAGATTGAGCCAGTATGCTCGGGAATGTGTATCGAATGAAGCAATAATGTGAAAAAGGTTTAAAGATGGACTAAAAAAAGATATTTGTCTGTTAGTGGGGATTTTAGAGATTAAAGAAATGATAGTACTCGTTGAGCGAGCTTGTAAAGCTGAAGAATTAAGTAAAGAGAAAAGAAAGGCTGATTCTGAAGCTAGAGATGCTAGAAAGAGATCTTCGAGTAGACCATTTCAGTCTGTGTCAAAGAAATTTCGAGATGATCAAAGCCGTCCAAATGTTAAAGCGGGACATTTGAATCAAGATTGAGCTAGATCGCATTCGAACTTCAAAGTCCCTGCTATTTCTGTTGCAAGTGTCGGGAATGTCTGATCTGAGAGACCTGAATGTAAACACTGTAGTAAAAGACATCCGGGAAATTGTAGATTGAATAATCGAGCCTATTTTTGATGTAGATCTCTGGACCGTTTTGTAAGAGATTGTTCTGAACCTGCTGAGCAAGAGAATGTACAGAATCCGAGACCGAGCAACACCTCAGCTAGAGGTAGACCTTCTGGAAATATGAGAAATGTTAGCAGTGGTCAAAGAGCTACTAGGGATACTGCTGTTAGATCTAAGGCCAGAGCACCTGCCAGAGCTTATGCTATCCGAGCTCATGAGGAAGCCTTGTCTCCAGACGTTATTACTCGTACTTTTACTCTTTATTGTACTTCTGTGATTGCATTGATAGACCCTGGATCAACGCATTCTTATATCTGTATAAATTTTGTACATAGTAAGACTTTTCCTGTAGAGTCTACTGAATTCATAATTAGAGTATCGAACCCCTTAGGCAAAAGTGTTTTGGTTGATAAAGTCTGCAAGAATTGCCCGTTATTGATTCGATATATCTGTTTTCCTGCTGATCTGATGCTTTTGCCTTTCGACGAATTTGATATAATTCTGGGAATGAATTGGTTGACTTTGCACGATGCTATTGTGAATTGCAAACGAAAAGTCATTGATTTAAGGTGTAAGAATGATGAGATAATTCGAATTGAGTCTAGTGATCTGAATGGACTACCAGCTGTGATATCTACAATGAAAGCACGAAAATATGTAAAGAAAGGTTGTGAAGCCTACTTAGCTTATGTGTTAGATTCAAAAGTGAATGATAAGAAAGTTGAATCAGTGCCTGTTGTCTGTGAATTCTCTGATGTATTTCCTGAAGAACTACCTAGTTTGCCTTCGATTCGAGAAGTTGAGTTTGGCATTGAATTAGTAGCTGGTACTACTCCGATTTCAATAGCTCCGTATAGAATGGCTTTGACCGAGTTGAAAGAATTAAAATCTTAATTGCAAGAATTGACTGATCGAGGGTTTCCTAGACCGAGTTTTTCACCATGGGGTGCTCCTGTTCTGTTAGTGAAAAAGAAAGATGGCACAATGAGAATGTGTATTGATTACCGTCAGCTTAACAAAGTGACTATAAAGAATAAATATCCTCTGCCTAGAATTGATGACTTATTCGATTAGTTGAAAGGTGCTGCTGTATTTTCAAAGATAGATCTGAGATTGGGTTACTATCAGTTGGGGGTAAAGGACTTTGACATTCCGAAAACTACTTTCAGAACGAGGTATGGGCATTATGAATTTTTAGTTATGCCTTTTGGATTAACGAATGCACCTGCTATCTTTATGGATTTGATGAATAGAATATTCAGACCGTATTTAGATCAATTTGTTGTAGTATTCACTGATGATATATTGATTTATTCACGTGATGAATCTGAACATGCCAAGTATTTGAGAATAGTGCTACAAACTCTGCGAGATAAACAGTTGTATGCGAAATTCAGTAAATGTGAATTCTGGTTGCGAGAAGTTGGCTTTCTGGGCCATTTGTATTAGCCTCCGGAATTCGAGTTGATCTGAGCAAAATTTCAACTATTTTGGGCTGGAAACCTCCAAGGAATGTATCTAAAGGCCGTAGTTTTCTGGGACTCACTGGTTATAATAGAAGATTCGTAAAAGGTTTCTCAATGATCGCAACTCCGTTGACAAAGTTGATCCAGAAAGATGTGAAGTTTGAGTGATGTCAGAACAGTTTTGATCAGTTGAAGACTTTGTTGACTGAAGCTTCGGCATTAGTACAACCTGAATCGGGTAAAGAATTCGTTGTTTACAGCGATGTTTCGTTGAATGGACTAGGTTGTGTTTTAATGCAAAAAGGAAAAGTTGTTGCTTGTGCTTCGAGACAGTTGAAGCCATATGAGAATAACTGTCCGACACACGATCTTGAGTTACTGCCATTGTGTTTGCTTTGAAGATCTGGCGTCACTATCTGTTTGGTGAGAAATGTCACATGTTTTCTGATCATAAAAGTCTAAAGTATTTAATGACACAAAAAGATTTGAATCTGCGACAGGGAAGATGGTTAGAACTGCTAAAAGACTACGAACTTGTGATCACCCGGGAAAAGTAACTATTGTTGCTGATGCTTTGAGTTGAAAATCATTATTTGCTTTGAGTGTGATGAATGCTCATTTAGTTCTGTCTGATGATGGTTCAGTTTTAGCTGAATTAAAAGCGAGACCTTTGTTCTTACAACAGTTCTGTGAGGCTAAGAAGAGGGATAATGAAACTATAGTTAAACGAACTCAGTGTAATTCTGATTCTGAATTCCGAATAGATGTTGATGACTGTTTGAGATTCAGAAATAGACTTTGTGTTCCCAGAAATCCGGAGTTGATTAAAATAATTTTAAGTGAAGCTTACAGTAGTAGATTTTCTGTACATCCAGGAAGTACGAAAATGTATAATAATCTGAAGAAGCAATATTGGTGGTTCAGAATGAAAAGAGATATCTCGGATTTTCTTTCTAAATGTTTAATCTGTCAGCAAGTTAAAGCTGAACACCAAGTACCATTTGGGTTATTACAACCAATTATGATTCCAAAATGGAAATGGGATCGAGTGACCATGGATTTTGTTTTAGGTTTGCCCCTGTCTCCAAGAAAGAAAGATTCGATCTGGGTTGTAGTTGACAGATTAATGAAGTCAGCTCATTTTATTCCAGTACGATCTGATTTCTCACTTGATAAATTGGCTGAGTTATATATTTATGATATTGTGAGTTTGCATGGTGTGCCATTGTCGATAGTGTCAGATAGAGACCCGAGATTTACATCGCGATTTTGGAAGAAGTTGCAAGACGTTTTGGGTACTAAATTGCATTTTAGCACTGCTTTTCATCTGAAAACTAATGGTCAATCTAAATAGATTATTCAGATACTCGAGGATATGTTGAGATGTTGCATTCTTGAGTTTGGAGGTGTGTGGGAACAATATCTACCTTTGATTGAATTTGCTTATAATAATAGCTTTCAATCGAGCATTAAAATAGCACCGTACAAAGTCTTATATGGTAGAAAGTGTAGAACTCCGTTATACTGGACTGAACTCAGTGAGAATATGATTTATGGTATTGATCTGATAAAATAAACTGAACAGAAGGTCAAAGTATTCCGAGATAGTCTAAAAGCTGCCTCTGGTCGTCAAAAATCTTATGCAGATTTAAAACGAAAAGATATCAAATTTGAGATCGGTGATAAAGTGTTTCTGAAAGTATCTCCGTTGAAGAAACTGTTCCGATTTGGTAAAAAGTGGAAGTTGACTCCATGGTTCATTGGACCGTATGAAATCATCGAGCGAGTTGGACCAGTTACTTATAGATTGAGGCTACCATCTAGGTTAGAAAAGATTCATAATGTGTTTCACATATCGATGCTTAGATGATACAGATTTGATCCCTTACATGTAATTTCACCGTCTGATATTGAGATTCAATCTGATATGACTTATGAAGAAAAGTCGATCTGTATTTTAGCCCGTGAGGTCAAAGAGTTATGAAATAAGAAAATTACTCTAGTTAAAGTGATATGGCATTGTCACGGTGTTGAAGAGGCTATGTGGGAGCCTGAAGATTCAATGAGACAACAATATCCGTATCTGTTTAATGGTAAGATTTTCGGGGATGAAAATCCTTAAGAGGAAGAATTGTAACAGTCTGATTTTGACCCTAGTCAGAATAGTGGTTTCGAGACCAAAAATCCGAGTCTAAAAAATATTTTAATATTTTTTTCTGTGTCTGTGATATGTGAATTTATATCTGCAAAGTTTCTGTGATTTAATTTGTCCATTTCTGTGCTTAATTACGAAAAAGGATTTAATTGTTTAAAGTGCAAAAGTTGTGTGCTAGGTGTTAAAGCACCTATTTATCTTGGCTTTTAAAATAAAGGTCCTTGCATGTCAAATATACCATTTGTTTTAATGGTGGACAAATATGGACATTAGTAGGTGAATTTTTACATGTAAATAATAAGGGTAAAGTTGGTATATGGCTTATGATGTGTAATAAAATAAAATAAACATAAAATGGCCATGCATTTTTACCTTGTTCAGCCAAAAATTAGAGAAAGAAGAAGCCATTGAAGCATTTTGATGTTCAGCTAGTGCATGTCTTAATAGGTGAGCTTATTTTGCTCGATTTTTGATAATTTCTACGTTTCGGTGATCGTTGCTTTGTGTTCTTCAAAACCCATGTCTAAATTTTTATTTTTATTTTGAAGATTATAAAATGTGCCATTGATGATTATATGATCTTTGTAGTGTTCTTATATGGATTATGAGAGATATATGTGGGATTATCGTGTTTTGTTCTTAAATTTTTGATGAAATGAGCTATTTGGGCTAAATTGTAAAAATGAGTTTTGAGGGACTAAATTTTGAATTAAATGTGTTATTTGGACTTGTATGGAAGCCATGTATATTCGGCCAAGTTATAGTCTTGGTGAAATTTGCATATTTGTGATTTTGTGAAAAATGGACTAAATTGTCAAAGTGTGAAAATGTAAAGGCTAAAATGCAAAGTACCTTAAATATGTGTTCATGGATTATTTTGAGTGAAATGAATGATTGAATGGTTGAATTTGAATTGTATTAGATCAAGAACAAAGAAAATTAGACTTAGATCGAGGGAAGTCCAAAATAGTTGAATAGTCGACTCGTTTCATCCAAAATTCGTCCAAGGTAAGTCAAATTACAATTATGTGTTAAATTGACTAATTTCCACATATATAAATAGTAATCTGTATTGGATGGCCTTGAAAGCCTGATGAATATCTTTTGAGTAAGGTCTGATAATATGTTAGTATCCGAAAAGCTTTGTATGCTTCTAAAGGAACATTGACATCTATCTGAGATATCGTGTAAGACCATGTCTGGGACACATGCCTCAATTGAGATTTACGTATAAGACCACGTCTGGGACATTGGCATCGTATCTAATTTAATGTAAGACCCTGTCTGGGATAGAGGCCTCGATATTTAATTACATATGAGACCACGTCCAGGACGTCGGCATTGTACTTGTGTATGAGTATCTGTATCGTTTCTGAATCGTCTGATGATAGAGTACAAAATATGAGAATGAGTATATGAAATGTATAACCTATACAGGTATGTTTGTATTGTACTAAATTTCTGAATATGAAAGACTCTGCCTTTGTGAAATATGTATGGAATATAGAAATAAAGCATGTCATATATGAAAACAAAGGAGCATGGTTAAGCTTATGAATTATTTAAGAAATGGCTATGAATCTTTACTGTTAAATTGTACTTATATGCTTTAGCAGTTAGACCAATTGTATTTGGCTTACTAAGCTCTTTGTAGCTTACTCTATGTGATTCCGGTCTGTTTTACAATTATCATAGCTACTGAAGGCTCGGGGATAATCGAGGGTCGTCACTATACTATCGATCTCATTTTGGTACTTTTCAAAGTGTAAATTTTATAGTATGGCATGTATAGGCTAGAATGTCTAAGTATGTAAGTTTTGAATTGTATATATGTTAGGCAATGGAAGTTGGCTAACAAATGATAAGTTTGTGCATGGTTTTGGTATATGTTTGTAATGTGCTATGTTCTAATGTGATTTGGTCATTTTGAGCATAGAATTGGTTGAAAATTTTGGTATGATTGTTTTATATTATTGCTTGTAGGATTGAACCTAAAAAGGGGCGGCAAAATTGGATTAAACCAAGCCTGCATTGTGCCATACGGTTAGGGGACACGGGCGTGTCATATGGTTGTGGGCTTAAGTCAGTATCTAGCTAAGTACCACACGGCCGTGGCACATGGTCGTGTGAAAAAGTCAGTATTGGACATCTTTTTAGCACGGTTGGAGCACATAGGCGGGTCTGGTGCCCGTGTGTGTCACACGGCTTAGTCACACACTCGTGTGATTTTAACAGTTTTGAAGGATTTGGTTAAGTTCTGAAAAATTCTGAATGTGTTCGGTTTAGTCCAAACCTTTCTTAAATGTATGTTTTAGGTTTCGTAGACCTTCTTAATGGATGAATTGTTGATGAATACTTAAGTATCATTGTTATATAATTCTGTGATTATATATTATTCTGAAATGTTCTGTCCATCCGGTGATGCTCCTTACCTATTCCAGCAACGGTTAGGGATAGGGGTGTTACATATACTATTCAAATGAGCCCAAAATCATATTTTGCAAAAATTACATTTTTACCCCTAAAGTTTCATGGTTTTACATTATAGTTCCTTGGCTCGTAAAATGATTTTCATCAAATTTCTTCATTACCCAAGCCCAGTTGAATATTTATTGTACTTATACCAGCCCACATTTTTCATTAAATCACACTTTTACTACTTATTTTATAACTTTTACAAATATGTCCTTTTAGGCATTTTCATCGAAAATCACTTAGCAGAAGTCGTTTATCAAACATCAAACTTGTATAATCTACCATTAAATATCAAAATACACAAATATCCATTGTGGGTAAAATTTATACTTTAATTATGTCTTAAATTAGTGGTAGAAATAGATAGATCATGTTACAAGGATTTCAAAAACATAAAAATCATTAAAAATGAGGCTAGAACAAACTTACAATCGAGATTGGAAACTAGAAAAACCCTAGCTATGTTTTATCCTTGTAAAATTTGGCCATGGGAGGAAGATAGACAAAAATTGGCTTTTAATTTGGCTTTTTAATTCATTTAATTACTAAATTACTAAAATGCCCTTAATGAAAAACTTTAGAAACATACCCAACCATGTCCATTTTTGTCCACCAACTTAACCAATGGTCTAATTATCATTTAAGGACCTCCAATTTAAAATTTCATAGCAATTAGACACCTCTAGCTTATAGAACTCAAGTTTTGCACTTTTTGCAATTTAGTCCTTTTAACCAAATTGAGTGCTCAAACGTTAAAATTTTTGAACGAAATTTTCATGAAATCATTCCATAAAACTGTAGACCATAAAATATAATAAAAATAAATTTTTATACGTTAGATTTGTGGTCCCGAAACTATTGTTCGGGCTAGACCTAAAATCGGGCTATTACAATGTGGGCATTTTTGTCCCCTATTATATAAGTTCACCACAACACCTAAAAAGGGACCAAGATACAAAAATCACCCTTTTTCCCTTCCATTCTCCTTCTACCAACAACCACTTTCTAAGTTCATTTTACCACCTCCTAGTGGCTCTCTGTCGAACCAAGGGTGTACCACCACCACAACTTCCTTCGCGTCCTTATTAATCTTACTGGTTAATAATTTTGTCAACCCTAACAACATTCAACAAGAACTTCCAAGAGATATACCTTCCTAAACTTAAGCAAACCCAACACAAGAGCAATTTCATGTACATCAAAACCCTCATTAATAGACATGTCACAACACTAATCAACTCAACATAATCCTTACAAATGTAACCCTTTTCAACAATATTATTAATACCCCTTAGTATTATAGTTACCCTCCTCAAACCCATGCTAATGCCTTCCTAGCTGATCAGGGTTCTTAAAATCCTCAACTGGGATCTCAGTAGTATAATGACATGCAAGAAAGGATGAAGGCAATGGGAGAGCATATATCTTCCCAATAAAAAAGGTATGAGGAGCAACAAAAATTCATTCAAGAGAAAATGGAAAAGCAAAGGCAAGCTAACATAAAAAATGAATGAAATGAAAAGCTCATTAAAGAATGAAGGGCAGCTAAAGAAATCCAGAGATAGAGTCTATCTGATCGGGAAGACAAAACTATTCATTCTATACATAGGCATCAACATGCTAATAGAAGTATTATTGATCTTGAGGATAATGATGGTAGCTAAAGTTGGAAGATGAGTGAAAATTCATTAGAAGAAAAAGTAGAGCTACTTAAAAACATGCAAAACTACCAAAAATCAGAATCAATAGGGCTAAACAAAAAGTAATGTAATGATCGCTAGCTATCAAAATATTGCACTACCATGATCCTCTAATGTTTAAATTTCCTAAGATGTTATATGATAGGTGAGGTAACTTGTAACAGCTTATTTTTAGTCAAATCGGAACAGTGATTTTGGGACCACAAATCCAAGCTCAAAATAATTATTTTATTATTATTTTAATGTCTATAGCATGATAAAATGATTGTGTGAAAATTTCATTAAGAAATTTTATCGTTTGAATGCTTGATCTAGTAAAAAAGACTAAATTGCGTAAAGTGTAAAACTTGAGTTCTAATAGTTAAAGGTGTCTAATAGCTATGGAACCTTAAAGTGGAGGTCCTTATGTAGTAATTACTCCATTAATTAGATAGTGGATGATATTGGCTTGGCATTATTGAAATTTTGATTAAGTTTTAAGGATAATTAAGTAATAAATAAATAAATGGTTAATTATTAGAAGAAAAACAAGCCTTCATCTTTAAACACTATCTTCAACCAAAAATCAAAGAGAAAAAGAAGCCATGGTAGCTTAACATTCGTCCAACCTTATTTTTTCCATTTGTAAGTGATTTTTGTCCGGTTTTAATTGATTTCTATGTTTTTAAGATCGTTTTGTAACTTAATCTAGCTAGTCCAGGGACTAAATTGTAAAATTATTAAAGGTTTAGGGTTTCAAAATTGATGAATATGTGTGTATTTTGATGTTTGATGGTAGAAAATGAATGGTTGTTGTTAGATAAACAATATTTGTTAAGTGATTTTTGATAAAATTGTCAATTAGGGATTTATTTGTGAAATATGAAAATTTTGTGGCAGAAATGTAAAATAAATGAAAAAATATGGGCTACTATGTTAATAAGGGAGATTTGGCTAGCATGGGTAGGGACCTAGTTGCATGTATTTGTATTTATATAAACTAAGGACTAATTTGTAAAGATGTTGAAATATTAGGGGCAAAAGTATAATTTTTTCATAATGTGATTTTTTGGGCTAAATTGAATAGAATGATAATTGAATAAGTTAATTTTGATATTATATAGATCAAGAAAAATGAAGTACGGATCTAGATCGGGGGGAAAACAAAGTATTGAACTAGTCGATCCATTTCATCGTTTTTGTGAATCGAGGTAAGTTCGTATGTTAATAAACATTAATATAATTGTGTTTTAAATGCTTTAATTATTAAATTAATTGTGAATATGACATTACGAATATATTCAAAAAAGATTCGGTAATGTGAAATCCCAGTTGAACCTTAGGAATAGATTAGGATACAAATGACATGTCATTAGGGGTTATGTGTTTGGGTGCTGGTCCTTACGTCCTACCGGTGGCTGAGTTATCCGGCATGTGTTGTGAATTCTCGTCAGCTTGTATTAGCAGCAACGTGTAGCTACGTCATGACCATCAGCTTGTGTAAGCAAACCCGCTGATAGCTCAAGAGTGAGCATTATATAAGATATGAGATTGAGATAGCTTCGACTATGTATTTGGCACTTAGGGTGCGAGATTCTTGGGTATCCGATATTATTTCAAATGGTTCAATGGGTATATCAAGGATATGGATGGGTATGAGATTGATACGAGTTGGTACAAGTATGTACATAAACCATACAAGCATTAAATTAAAGAAACTTGTGAATTTCATATCTAACCTTGTGAATGAATATGTGATAGGTTTATGGATCAATATGAGTTATGTTATGATATGTTAATTGCTTAAATTGTGATATATGGTAAGTTTTACTTTAAGAATACGAGCTTACTAAGCTTTATAGCTTACTCTGTTTACTTTTTTGTGTTTTATAGTGAATATCGAAGCTTGCTCGGATTTGGGAGTTGTCGGAGATCTCATCACATTATCAAGCTATCATTTTGGTACTTTTGAACTTGTGTATTTGGCTATACATGTATAGGAGTAGTGGTGAATTTGGTCTATAGTTTGGTAATGGATTTAGCCATTTGATTTGGCTTGTAAATAATAAGTGTTTGGTTATGAGTATAGCCATGTGATTTGGCTTATTTTGATATATTTAGTGATAGAAATATATGTGTAAATAGTCTTTTTTTATGTGGTTGGTAATAGCTCTATGATGCTTGTTTTTGGATTGGTATTTTGAATATCAAATGGTTGGAATTTGAGATTGTATGCTTGTGGTTTTAGGTAAAATGATGCATAATTGAAAGTGACCATATAGATGATTTGTGAATGTGAAATGGATATGAAATTGAATGAGAAATGGTGATGTTTGTGTGTCTTATGGTTGATGATATTGAAATAACATGAATTAAACTTGGTTTAGATGAGTTTAAATGCCATTTGAAGATATGGTCATATGCAATTTGGTTTGGTGTAGGAGAATGCTATTTGGGTGAGAAAGATGGCTTGGAAAATAGCCTATTTTTGTCCATATGGGTAGACACACGGGCGTGTGTCTTAGCCATGTCTGACACACGGTCAGGTGACATGGCCATGTGTCCCTTGGTGTATAATTAGAAACCAAGTCAGTATGTTCCACACGGCCCAACAGATAGGTGTGTGACTTGGCCGTGTGGCATAAGTTAGTATACCTTACAGTTTTGGCACGGCCTAGCACATGGTCTGGCATACAGGCATCTGAGGCCATTTCGAAGGGTACACGAGCTAGTGACATAGGCGTGTGGTTGGCCATGTGATCCCATTTCGAATGTCCACATGGCCTGTGACACGGGCATGTCTCAAACGACTGGGCCATACTAGCGTGTGTCCCCTGTATTTTGAGAAATTTTCTAAGTTTTTCAAAAATTTCCTGAGTTATCGGTTTAGTCCCGAACTAGTTCTAGTGCATGATTTGAGCCTCGTAGGCTCGTATTAGGGATGATATGAATGAATGTGAATGATTTTTTTATATTGTAATGAAAGATGTATGAGAAATGTATGTTCGTTTAAGTAATAAGTCTGGTAATGCTCCATAACCCTATTCCAGCAATAGATACGGGTTAGGGGTGTTACATAACCCTTAGGATCATTTAGAGTGCTACATTAATCACATTAAGATAAGGTGAAGTGCAAAGTGCTTTTTATGACCCTTGAAGATTCAGCCGAACCCACTATTCATGCATTATAGTTGTAGAACTTTATTTTAGGACTTGGTGTAACAACCCATTTTTTAGTGGTACCGAAAACGAGGATTTTAGAACCCTATTTTGAATGATTTTGTTTGTAAATATTTTTATTTAATATTTACAAGGTTATTATTAATGTTAATTTAAGTTTGGTCCTTTAATTTTTTCAATTGGATAGTTAATTAAGGTACAAAGACTAAACTGTAAAAGCAGTAAAAGTAAATCGCTATGGATTTTTATTCAATTGAAAGACCAATTGAGTAAATAGACCATTATATTATGGCCAAATGGTGGTGGATAATGATTGGAATGCACCATCTTTGATTAAGCATGGTTAATGATAGTTTAATTAAGGTTTTAATTAATTAATTAATATTTATTTAGTTTAATTAAAGTATAAAAGAAAACAAAGTGCTTATCATCTTTATTGCCCTTTGTCTTCATCGTATACACACCAAATAAAATCTAAAGGAACCATTTAAGCTTCAAGACATTCAACTCTTTACTAATAAGCAAGTTTAAGTCAGTTTCTTATAAATTTTATATTTTTGAGGTCTTGAGAGCTTTGATCTAGATAGCCCATGTACCAATTTGTAAATCTGTTAAAGTTTTCATTGTTGAATACTTGATGAAATTGGTGTAAATGTGTTAGATTTGATGCTTAGATATAAAAAATGACTAATTTGTAAAGTTTAATTGCTAGTTTTGGAATATAAAGACTAAAGTTCATAAATTTCAAAATTGAAGCTAAATTTCTGTAATTGTAGATAATATAAGGCTGTAGAAGGGTGAAATTGAAATTGGTTTTGAAATCGAGGCTCAAATTTGAATGATATTACAATTTTGATTTTAGAGGCTAAATTGAATAAAACGCAAAACTTTAGGGGACGTATAAAAAATAAAATTGAGTTGATACATGTTTAAAATAGGTCGTTATAAAATGTTTGGAATTGATAAATTGAAATGAGTTATTATAGATCAGGAATTGAATCAACTAGAGAATAATTGAAGAAAAGGCATAATTATGGATTGGTCCTAGGCGTTTCGTTTGTTGCTATTTTTGCTAAGTAAGTTCATATGGAACTTACTATGTTACTTGTATTATGTTTGAACCATATTATTATATTAGCTTAGGTTAATTGTAATTTGATAATGTTGGCATCTAAAGAACTAAATCGTAAAGTATGGAAAATATAGTTATTATGAATAGATGCAATGTATTGAATGGATGTGACATTGTTATATAATTTAATGAAATGTATATGATGATGTTACAAAGTTTGGAATGATACGTAAATTGTAACACCCTATACCCGACTTGATCGCCAAGCCTAAATATAAAGATGTCACACCACCATTTCATGTCATTCACAACAAGTAAAAGCTCATTCTAAAGGATACAACTTCCATTTTAGTATTCATATAGGTTTTAAGTCAATCTTACTCTTAAGTTATCAATGTTACATACTAAACATACATTAGATAGTCTTATAACAATAGTTTAACATGCATAAGGTCCATTTAGTAAAATTTCAAAACTGACTACATAGGTAGTGATACTAGAATATGGGTATCAATATTTCTCTCAAGTGGTATTGATACTGCTTGGAAAATTGGTACCAAATCAACATTTTGTTTCTCGTCTAAAATCCAAAGTCTTAAAAATTATTGGTACCTTTGTAAAAGTATCGATAAAATTACCTCCAGTATCGATACTCGTGATAAGGTATTGATACCAAATTACCATACTGACTTATTGCACATCAAAATATCACAGAGGTATCGTTTTTACAACACGAATATCGATACCTCTACTTCAGACCAGAAACATACCACATTTTTAAGCATATAATTCATTCCAACTTGTATCAATTCATCATACTATCATATCATCATCAAATAAACATCAAAACAGCCATAGTAATAGTCTCAAACACCAAAAGTAAGTCCGAGTAATAATCAACATAATACGAAACAAATCTCATTAGGAACAAATAATCTGTTGAAGCATCCAAAACATCATGACAAATATTAGTAAAAGTCTACCACATTGCCTTATTCCCAAAACGTAAACAATTAACAATATATCCTATGGAAAAACAAAAATAGACTTGCTCAGACCGCTCACATTGAGATGCTACTAATCTACAAGGGTTTTAAAAGGAGTGGGTGAGCTTAACAAGCTCAATGAATGCATAGAAGAACTACTGCGCAAACATGTCGTCAAGCATTAGTAGAACACATACATGGAATTATTAGACTAATCGCAACCATGTTGACATATTACATTTACGCTTGCATGTTTAATAGTTTATTGGTTAGGTCATTACATACACAATCTTGTCCTAGGGCCTCAACACCTAAATTGCATATACATATAGGTGAGTACTCACAATCCTATGGCATGCCAACTATATCCAATGTTCTAAAGTATCTCAAGGCCAAAATATTTGTATTTAAACACATATATTACTTACTGATTTCCGATTACTTTCACTATACATTTGTATCATTTGCATAATATTATCACTATCACTTATCATGTATGACATGCCTACACATATACTCTTTCACAACAGTAATCACGAACATATAACACATATATAGCATTTTATTTCAGTTCACAATTCTATAATAATACAAGCACATATCTCACAAGATAAACATGAGTACAAGAAAGCTTACACTCGGAATTTAGAGTAGGGGTTTAGGCTACCATTAAATTCCCAAGTAACACATTGAATCGTGTCCTCAAGCAGTTAATCTAAACACTAACCACTATGCTTTCATCGAAATGCTGAAAGCTCTAAACTAGCCTTTCCTAGCTTGTAGATGGTCCTAGCAAATCCAAAACTTCAACACAACAGTTCGCACAACAATACATTCAAAAATCAGCTAAGGGCTCACCACAAGCAATCAAAAAAATAAGCCTACGCCATGTTCCCATGCAATCAAAACCTTAAAGATAACAAACTTTAAATTCAAATATCTTGGTCTATACTCAGTCTTTTTTCCTAAAATCGATTTCGTTCATCTTATAATTCATCTAAGACCAATTACCAACCTTTAAGCTACGTTAAACTACTCATTCATGGTATCAAGTTTCTCGACATGTTTTATGGTTATTTTTCGAGAATTCATTAAAACCCAGGAAATCTTTAATGATACTTAAAAACAAGTTTAGAAACCTCTTAATTATGTAAAAACCTATTGATTAGTACTTTGAAATCACATTTTTACTCAAAAATCCAAAATTAACCATAAACGACTATTTTCAGCTTTTAATCAAAATATGCAATTTAACGGTTAAATCAATTTCAAAGGCCTAATAACATTAAAAACTTATAAGAAAGTGAATGGTTACCTTTTATGGAAGAAATAATAAGTTTTTGATGCAAACCCAGGAAATCCAAAAATGAAGAAGTAGATGAAATTAATGAAAATTTAGGGTGTTTTCTTGAAGATTTATGGAGATCAAAGACTTGGGTGATGATGGAAATCAATTGGAGGAAGATTTAACAAAGAAAATTGATAGAGATATTTCGGAGAGCAAAAGGGACGACAAGAACTAGAAAAGAAGAGAAAAATAATGTGAATTTGTCGGTAGGGGATTGTTTTAGGTTCAATTTTTAAAATATGGTAAAACTGCAACATAAATGCTTACAATTTTGACTCTGTTACAAATCAGTCCTCTTTCTAAAATTAAAAGTCTTTAAAACTCATTTTCAAAAATCTGATTTGATTTTCTAAAAACCATAGTTGAAAATATTACCGATAAACCATGTTGCAAAATTCCGAACACACTAAGACTAAAAATCCTAAAATACCCTTAAAACTCCTAGGTCCTCTTTTGGGGTGTTACAGAAATGATAAAAATGCCTGTGTAAACTTAATAAACGATTAGGATATGAATGACATGCCATTAGGGTTCAAACAAAAAAAGGAAATGGTTTAATTGCAAATAATGAAAAAGGGTGTTTGATCAAGGATTAAGATTATGACTTAAGATGTAACACCCTAAACCCAGCCCAGACATTATGGCTGGATCCGACATGCCACATCAAAGCGTTCAAAAACATTTCAGCTCGTTGTTCAAGAAAACTTACTTAGTGTTTTAAAAGATAATTTTAATGCAGGTTAAAGTGAATGGAAGCTGAGCAACAGGTAGGAATCCGGAAAGGAGGAGGTGAGTCCATCGGACTGCTTAAGTACCAAGCTCCCTTGGGATCCAATCCTAGACATGCACACCGCCATTGCCACACCTTAACGTCATGTATATTTCCAGGCAACCAATTTGATTAAGTCCTTTTTAGGAAAAGTGATTAATTTTGGAAAATATTTTCATTACAGAAGCTTTACTTGTTGTCGTGTATTTTTGAAATCAATTGCTTTTTTTTTAAAAAACGTTCCCTAAAAGCTATTCAATTTCGACAGTTAAATATAAGTAATACCTATCTTAATAAAACATATTAAAACCATAAAAATAATTAAGTGGCCTTATTACAATTAAAGAACCCAAAACCATAAACGTAAATAAACAGGATGTCCAGTTCACCAGAAGAAAATTAATCTTGCAGAATGTGTGGTCACTCTGAATCCCTCAGAGCTCCAAGCCCACTATGGTTCGGGATCACCTACGTGGATGAAAATAAAGGGGTGAGTTTGGGGAAACTCAGTGTGTAACTTAACCCAACCATAGCCTATATCAGTTCAAACCACAGAGAACAGATTAAGTTGGCCTTAGCCCAGAACAGAAGTCAGAATAGAGCTCATAGGCCCATAATAGAACAGGACATATATCATATGTTTGTGCAAAACCCAACCCATATCCAACCACATGCACCCCCATACCAACCTTTCAACATGTGGGGAGACTACTCGACCCACCCAACCGCTACACGCCACAGAAATATGCAGCATAGTTGCCAGAACAGATAATGTGACAGAGTCACCAGATACAGATAATCGTGGCAAAGCCACCAGAACAATTATATATGGCAGAGGCACCAGATCAGATAATTGTGGCATAGCCACCAGGACGCTTCCTCCATAATATAACCCATGTCCCTATACAGCAGATATACAATCATGGCATACATCATACAGAATTAAATCATCATGCTTTTCAGTCAAAAGTAATCCCTAGGGGTATAATGGTAATTTTGCACCTAGGGGTATATCAGTAATTTCCATACATAGGGGTATTCCAGTAATTTATCTATTCTTAAGGTTTCCATGCATAACATAGCCATTAACGTACGACCAGAAACACTTACTGCGTTTTCTTATCGATTTGGGCCCGTTGGCCCATTATCCCGATTTTTGGCCCATTAAGCCCAAAAACATCGAAATGCACAAAATCGTGCACTCTATATTCTTATCAGTTTAATCTACCGTATACGTCAACTATTAATCTCACGAGCATTCGCACACTCGCATGTTCTCAAAATACTGGCTTTTCGGCATTTCAGCTTTTCGGCTTTTGTCGATCTAGTCTATGAAAGGGTGTCGGTTACACACCTGATTTATGACGGTACGTTGGCGAGATCCACCCACGAACTGCCTGCAATTGAATTACTAACATGTCAATCTATATACCGAAAACAACTATTTATTTTAACCCCTTACCATATTCGGCCAACACAGCCTTAGATCCCAGAGTTCTTTACCTTTTGCCGAAATATAGGTTAGATATGAAGAGCCAACTGAATAAGTTCTCAATCCCTTTGCTGTATAACCCCTTGACCATGCTACCGCTTACACATCCAACAGAAAAGCACAAATCCGTTACTCCAAAATGCTAGCCACCCCTAAGGGTTTCGGCTTTTCCTTTTTAAAACAATGAGACTAATGACAGGTGTTCGAAAGACTTACCTAACGTCGATCGGTTCAGAAGAATGTTCCTATCTATGATTCTTTTATCTCCAATCCACCGTAGCCACAAGGAGAAGTAGATTCAAACAACCAAAGACTCGGCCTCCTTCACCTCCGGGATGTAGGTTTCGGTTTTAAGAGAAGTAAGAGCAGAAAGGTTCGGCTACCATAAGATTCGGCTACTAAGGAAAATCGAAGATGGAAAAATAAAGGATGAGACAGAGGAAGAGGGGTCTAGGTTGGATTATGGAAAAGAAAAGATGGAAGAAGATGGAAAAATACATCATGAATCCTGTCTAACTCTGGAGGCAATTCCAACTGATAAGCCACTGGGCCTACTCACTTCAAAACCCGATAGGGCCCAATGAACTGTGGACTCAGTTTGCCCTTCTTACCAAACCTTAATATCTTCTTCCAAGGAGAAACCTTCAAGAAAACCATATCACCTACTGAGTACTCAATCTCCTTCAGCTTCAAATCTGCATACTACTTTTTCCTATCAGATGCTTCTTTTAATCGATCCCTAATTATTCTGACCTTATCCTCAGTATCAGCTACCAACTCTGGTTCAAGAACTTGTCGCTCTCCTAGTTTAGTCCAACAACTAGGGGTACGACACCTTCGTCCATACAGTGTTTCATACGGTGCCATTTGAATACTCGCCTGGTAACTATTATTGTACGCAAATTCTGCCAACGACAAGTAATCCTCCCAACTTCCTCGAAAGTCAATCACGCATCCCCTCAACATGTCCTCCAGAATCTAAATAACCCTTTCTGACTGACCATCAATTTGGGGATGGAAAGCCGTACTAAAGTTCAATCGCATCCCCAACGCCTCATGCAGCTTTTGCCAAAACCGAGATGTGAATCTGGGATCCCAGTCAGAGATAATCGAAACTGGAACTCCATGAAGTCACACAATCTCCGCCACATACAACTTGGCTAACCTTTGAAGTGAAAAGTCAGTACGTACAGGTATGAAATGGGCTGATTTGGTCAACCTATCCACAATCACCCACACTGAGTCTTTCTTCGATGGTGTTAAGGGCAGCCCACTCACAAAGTCCATGGTTACCCTCTTCCACTTCCAAAGTGGTATCTTCACTGGCTGTAACAGTCCAGAAGGTAATTGATGCTCAGCTTTCACTTGCAGGCATGTCAGACACTTCCCTACGAACTCCGTTACTTCTCGTTTAAGTCCAGGCCACCAGTACACTTCTCGCAAGTCGTGATACAACTTATTCCCTCCAGGATGCATGGCACACAGTCCCCCATGAGCTTCCTTCAATATTGCCTGCCTCAAGTCAGAGTCCTTCGGAACACAAATTCTTCCTCGGAAACACAGAACTCCTTCGCTATTTAACCCAAACTCAGAAGTTTCCCTTTCCTTAACTTGTTGAAAATGAGCGACCAAAGACTTATCGTTCAACTGCTTTTCCTTAATCTGTTCCACCCAGGTTGGCCTCACTTGCAACTCAGCCAACAGACTTCCATCATCATACAGACTCAGACGAGCAAACATTGCTCTCAGATCAGATACAGTTCTACGACTTAGAACGTCAGCTACCACATTAGCCTTGCCTGGGTGATACTCTATCGAACAGTCATAATCCTTAAGCAACTCAATCCATCTCCTTTACTTAAGGTTCAGCTCTTTCTGAGTCAACAAATACTTAAGACTCTTGTGGTCTGTGTATATAATACACCTCTCTCTGTACAAGTAATGTCTCCAAATCTTAAGTGCAAATATCACTGCCGCCAACTCCAAATCATGAGTAGGATAGTTCCCCTCGTGAGGCTTAAGCTGTCATGATGCATATGCAACCACCTTACCCTCTTGCATTAACACGCAGCCCAAACCTACATGTGATGCGTCACTGTACACAGTAAAATCCTTCCCAGACTCTGGCTGAATTAACACAGGTGCTTCAGTCAGAACTTTCTTTAACTTCACAAAAGCTTCCTGCTGCTTCTCAGTCCATAAAAACGGTACTCCTTTCCTTATGAGTTTTGTCAGAGGTGCTGCCATCACAGAAAACCTTCCACAAACCTTCTGTAGTATCCTGCCAATCCTAGAAAACTCCGTATTTCTGACACTGACCTAGGCGGCTTCCACTCCAAAATCACATCAATCTTCTGAGGGTCCACCTTAATCCCCTCAGCAGAGACCACATGTCCTAAGGAGGTTACTTCCTTCAACCAAAATTCACACTTGCTAAACTTCGCATAAAGTTCCTTCTCCCTTAACACTTGCAGCACTACACGGAGATGCTCATCATGCTTCGCTTTCGTTTCAGAATATACCAGGATGTCGTCAATAAAGACGACTACGAACTGATCCAAAAATGGTTGGAACACATGATTCATCAAATCCATAAACGCTACAGGAGCGTTCGTCAGTCCAAATGGCATAACCAGAAACTCGTAATGACCATACCGAGTCCTGAATGTCGTCTTATGGATATCTGCCTCCTTGACCCTTAACTGATGATATCCAGATCGAAGGTCGATTTTGGAAAATACAAAAGCTCCTCTAAGCTGGTCGAACAGATCCTTGGCAGTGGATACTTATTCTTAATCGTCAGTTTGTTCAACTGGCGATAATCGATGCACATCCGCATCGTACAATCCTTCTTTTTCACGAATAGCACCGGTGCTCCCCATGGAGACACACTTGGCCTAATGAAGCCCTATCCAACAACTCCTGAATTTGTGCCTTTAACTCCACTAACTCCTTCAGTACCATCCTATATGGTGCGATGGACACGGGCGCCGTTCCAGGCAACAAGTCATTTCCAAACTCAACTTCTCGGTTCGGAGGCAATCCTAGAAGCTCTTCCAAAAAAATATCTTGGAACTCTTTTACGGTTCTGACCTTATCCACCGTCAGTCCCTCCTCTTCTGACTGACTTACAAATGCCAAATAAGCCTCACAACCTTTCCGAATCCACTTTTCGGCTCTTAATGCCGACTCCACATTGGACAAATAATCCCTTCACTCACCTATCACCATTACCTCCTCATCCTCCGTGGTCCTTAACACCATTCATTTAGCAGCACAGTCTAAAGTCACCTTATGCTTAACAAGCCAGTCCATTCCCAGAATGAGGTCAAATTCTCCGAATGGTAACTCCATCAGATCTCCAGGGAAAGTCCTACCTTGAGTTTCTAAGGGTACATCCCTATACAGTTTGTCTACCCTAACCGAGTGACCCAAAGGACTTAGCACAGATACCCCACTCACAATCTTCTCAGAGTGCACACCCAATGACCCATATATGGCACATGCAACATAGGAATGAGTAGATCCAACATCCACCAAAGCAGTATATGGCATGCTAGAAACCAAAAACGTACTAGTTATGACGTCAGGTGCGTCGCCCTCCTCTCGACGACGAGTTGCATACACCAATGCTGGTTCTCGAGCTTCAGCATTTTTGGCACCCCTTCCAGGTGCCCCTCAACCTCGACCATTTCCATTTCCGCCTCTACCTTGTCCACATCCTCTCAGTGGTTGTGGTCCACCTCTCATGGGTTGAGCAACCCTCTGTACGGCAACCTGAGCCTGATCAGCTGTCTGAGGATAGTTCTTAACTCTATGCTCCATAGATCCGCATCGGAAACAAGCACCAGAACGTTTCCTACACTCGCCCAAATGTACCCTACCACAGTCTCCACAGATTGGTGGTCTAACCACATGCATCGGTACTTCTCAAACTGGTTCCTCCACTATTGCTCTCTTAACATTTCTATTAGCACCACCCGAGGGATCTGAATCCCTCCGAAATCGATTCCAATCCTTCTCCCGATTCTACTTTTCAGCATGCTTTACCTCCTCAGCTATCTTTGCCTTCTCCACCAAGACCACAAAGTCCCGCTCCTTCTGCGGAGCAATCAACACCCTAAGGTCATCCCTAAGACTATCCTCGAAGTGCACACTTCACCCATATTCCGTAGCGACTATGCCCACGACATACCGGCTCAACCTCAGAAACTCGGCCTTGTACTCAGCAACTATTTTACCTCCTTGCACCAGATTCAAGAATTCCTTTCTACGGGCGTCCACATAACTCGCCCTAGCGTACTTCCCTTTAAAAGCTGTCTTAAACAGTTCCCAAGTTACCCTATCAGCTGGGGTCCCTTCTCTCGCAATGAGCCACCACTGATAAGCCTCGTCCCGTAACAACGATACGACTCCCTTCAGCTTCTGCTCCACAGAGCAGTCCAAGTCATCCATAATCCATTCTGTGGCCTCCAACCAATATTCCGCCACATTCGGGGCTACACCAGACACACCCTTAAAGATTTTCGCTCCGTTAGCCCGAAGTCGTTCAGAAATAGATCCCCAAATTTCGTTGCCCGTACTTGCTCCTGTAACCCTTTCTAGAACCCGAAGCATTGCCTGTGACAGGGCATCATCCCCGGCACCGCGGTCATGAGACTCTACCTTCGTTGTCGGTGGTACCGGTGCATCCGCCGCTGGCATATGTCCCGAAGACGAAGATCTCGCTCGAGCACTTCCTTGGCCCCGTCCACGGCCTCTTCCACGAGCGGCTCTTGTACTCATAATGTATTATCTGATTTACGAAAATTTATGCATTAATTCAATATTCCAGTGTTTATTACATATGTTTTATGAATTAGACAGTAATTAAAGTTTATTTTCGCAAAATCGAAGTCTAACTACAGTTTCAGTCTCTTATCAAATTTTCTTATGGTTTCAGTATCATCCTATCCTAATAGAATTTCAGTACAGACAGATAATTCAGAAAAAATATTCAGAGAAGTTCAGAGTAATACTTACATGCTTGGGCCGGAGATTCAGAATGCCACCTTCTAAAGATCTAAATTTTGAAAACTGAGTTTTTTTTTGTAAACCCATTCCACAGCCGAGTTGTTGCAAGTTGGCTCTGATACCACTAAATTTAACACCCCAAACCCAGCCCAGACGTTATGGCCGAATCCGACATGCCACATCAAAGCGTTCAAAAACATTTCAGGTCGTTGTTCTAGAAAACTTACTTAGTGTTTTAAAAGATAATTTTAATGTAGGTTAAAGTGAATAGAAGCTGAGCAACAGGTAGGAAACCGGAAAGGAGGAGGTGAGTCCATTGGACTGCTTAAGTACCAAGCTCCCTTTGGATCCAATCCTAGACATGCACATCGCCATTGCCACACCTTAACGTCATGTATATTTCCAGGAAACCAATTTGATTAAGTCCTTTTTAGGAAAAGTGATTAATTTTGGAAAATATTTTCATTGTAGAAGCTTTACTTGTTGTCGTGTATTTTTGAAATCAATTGCTATTTTTTTAAAAAACGCGCCCTAAAAGCTATTCAATTTCGACAGTTAAATATAAGTAATACCTATCTTAATAAAACATATTAAAACCATAAAAATAATTAAGCGGCCTTATTACAATTAAAGAACCCAAAACCTTAACCGTAAATAAAAAGGATGTCCAGTTCACCAGAAGAAAATTAATCTTGCAGAACGTGTGGCCACTCCGAATCCCTCACAGCTTCAAGCCCACTATGGTTGGGGATTACCTATGTGGATGAAAATAAAGGGGTGAGTTTGGGGAAACTCAGTGTGTAAATTAACCCAACCATAGCCTATATCGGTTCAAACCACAGAGAACAGATTAAGTTGGCCTTAGCCCAGAACAGAAGTCAGAATAGAGCTCATAGGCCCATAACAGAACAGGGCAGATATCACATGTTTATGCAAAACCCAACCTATATCTAACCACATGCACCCCTATACCAACCTTTCACCATGTGAGGAGACTACTCGACCCACCCAACCGCTACATGCCACAAAAATATGTAGCATATCTGCCAGAACAAATAATGTGACAAAGTCACCAGATACAGATAATCGTGGTAGAGCCACCAGAACAGATATATGTGGCAGAGCCACTAGATCAGATAATGGTGGCATGGCCACCAGGACGCTTCCTCCATTATATAACCCATGTCCCCATGCAGCAGATATACAATCATGGCATACATCATACAGAATTAAATCATCATGCTTTTCAGTCAAAAGTAATCCCTAGGGGTATAATGGTAATTTTGCACCTAGGGGTATATCAGTAATTTCCATACATAGGGGTATTCCAGTAATTTATCTATTCTTAAGGTTTCCATGCATAACATAGCCATTTACGTACGACCAAAAACACTTACCGCGTTTTCTTACCAAATTGGGCCCGTTGGCCCACTATCCCGATTTTTGGCCCATTAAGCCCAAAAACATCTAAATGCACAGAATCATGCACTCTACAGTCTTATCACTTTAATCTACCATATACCTCAAGCTATTAATCTCACGAGCATTCGCACACTCGCATGTTCTCAAAATACCGACTTTTTGGCATTTCAGCTTTTCGGCTTTTGCCGATCTAGTCTATGAGAGGGTGTCGGTTACACACCTGATTTATGACAGTACGTTGGTGAGATCCACCCATGAACTGCCTACAATTGGAATACTAACATTGCAATCTATATATCGAAAACAACTATGTATTTTAACCCCTTACCATATTCGGCCAACACAGCCTTAGATCCAAGAGTTCCTTACCTTTTGCCGAAATATGGGTTAGATATGGAGAGCCAACCGAATAAGTCCTCAAGCCCTTTGTTTCATATCCCCTTGACCATGCTACTGCTTACACATCCAACAGAAAAGCACAAATCCGTTACTCCAAAATGCTAGCCACCCCTAAGGGTTTCGGCTTTTCCTTTCTAAAACAATGAGACTAATGATAGTTGTTCGAAAGACTTACCTAACGTCGATCGATTCAAAAGAATGTTCCTATCTATGATTCTTTTATCTCTAATCCACCGTAGCCTCAAGGAGAAATAGATTCAAACAACCAAAGATTCGGCCTCCTTCACCTCCGGTATGTAGGTTTTGGTTTTTAGAGAAGTAAGAGCAGAAAAGTTCGGCTACCACAAGATTCGGCTACCACAAGATTCGGCTACTGAGGAAAATTAAAGATGGAAAAATAAAGGATGAGACAGAAGAAGAGGGGTATAGGTTCGATTATGGAAAAGAAAAGTTGGAAGAAGAAGGAGAAAGATGAAACGTAGTATTAGGCTTTGGAGAAAACGGCACAATGAGGCTTCTAGGTTCAGCTATTAACAAAAAGAGAGTAAGAAACCTTAATCCAAACCTATTTCAGCAAACCCAAAGAGAATAAATGTGAAATAGAAGGAAAAGAATTGCTAGGGACGACACCACTTATCCCAAATGCCGAAATTTCCCCCTTCAAGGACCTACCCGAATCCCTATACTAGGAACGCTTGGCCCCCCAACTCTTGCTCCTCAAGAGTGCACCAATCGGCCAACACTGCCCTCCCTAATCAGCTCCTAAAACTTCTCCCCTTATCAGCTCCTAAATCTTCTCTCTTATCCCCTCCTTACTCAATCACCTGAGCAACTCAAACTCCTCCTGACAGTCTTTTACCTGAGTTCCATTGCTTACCCTTCCTAAAAATAAAAATAATAATTCCCTTAGTATGCTGTCATTGTGACTTGAACCTCAGCTCTCCCTAGCATCCACATGCCACTTTTATAGCCTTCCCAGTGGTGTCACATGCCACTTTGCCACCTGCTTCTTTGTGTTTTATTTTACCCAATTAATACTTAAAAGCCCAATTAACCAGAACCCCTTTTTCCTATGGAACTAAAATTAACTAAAGTTACCAAGTTTTAACTTAAGCTTGGGTCTTCTAGAGGCCCACTAACATAATTAAACCTACGCCAAACAGACAAAACACAGAAATTTTAAAATTTGTTGAAAATCACAGAAATCCTGAAAATCCAAAAAATTGGGGCGTTACATAAGATCCAAAATATGTTGTGGATTCTCTGAAGCTAGTGTTAGCAACATCAAATTATCCTCGTGTGAGCAACTTAGTTTGAAGCTAATGTTAGCAATCAGAATATATCATCTCATGAGAGCAAATCAATCTAGTGTATCCAAGTTTCAATTTACTATAGTTCTCCGAGAGAAAAAGGTAATTAAATGAAAATGAAATAGTTGAAAAGAATGAATATGAATTCAATAGACATGTTTGCAAAATGAACAAGTTTGAATGGCATGATACACAATGACATGATTATACGTATATATGAATTGGTTACTATGATTTTGTTATGTTAATATACTAACCTATTAGTTGTTGTATGGAATTGTACATGAATGTATAAGGATGCCAAGGAAATGCCATGTTATGTAACATTGTGTTTCAATTGCTTAAATTGTTGTAATATCAAGTTAAGGTAATTTTTATACGAACTTTCTAAGAATTCAAATTGCTTACCTGTTGCTTTCCTTTTCCTTGTATATTGTTGGTTTGCAAAACGTGTTAATTTGATCACCTCAAAGCTCACATTATTTAGCCATCTAATCGATAGACTTTTTATCATTTTAGTCCGGTTATGTGGCATGTACATAGGTGTTAATCTATATGTGTTTATTTTGGATGATAGTTTAATTTGAATATTAGATAATGCTTGAAGTTGGGATTGATAATGGTTATAATTAAGTGTATGTTTGGTTATATGATATGTTATAAATGTGGTATATGAGTGGCAAATTTGAAAGTGGAATAGTATGGTTAATGTGATGAAATTTAATGGGTTGTCATGTTGAATGACTTGAGATTTTCACAAGTTAGAATGGTATGCCTAGGTGTTTATTTGATGCATAATGGTTTGGTTGATTTTGGAAATGGTAAATGGATGTTTGGTGTATGCTTTGAATTAGTCTTATGCAGGTTTTAAGAGTGCTTATAAGCACCATTTGAGTTTGAGTTGGTTTGGGCATGAAATAGGTACCAAAATGTAAGTTTATTTGATGCATAATGGTATCGATGCTTGGTGATTTTCTTTAAGTTTTTCAAAATTCGAACCTTAAAATAGCATCGATACAAAAGGTAAGATATCGATACCTTGAAGAAAGTATCTGTACTTTAAGTTTGTTATTGATACCTTTTGTTTGAAATTGATTTTTCTGAAACATTAACGCTTAAAATTGTATGGGTACCTAGCAAGGGTATCGATACCTGTTTTGAAACTTTTTAAACTTTGCAATTTGGTCCTATTTCATATTCGAATTAGTAAAAAAGTTTTCGTAAGTTTAATTAAAACTCGATTTTAATTGTATATCATAATGTGAATGTTCTAATGCATGTTGAGATGTTTTGAATGATTTATTTATGATATACTTAATCTAAAATTTTATAAATGTTGCAAAAAGGTCTTTGTTTGATCTCGAGTTGACTATAAAGCATTCATATACTCATATAAGACCCAAGAAAGAATGTTCATTGTATTCAATATTGTATTGTTGTTGATTGCATGAATAATGATGTAAAGTGATGATTTTATTGTGAATACGATGGTAGTTGCTCTAGCAACATGTGTAGCATCCCGTAACTCGAATCCAATGATCAGATTAGCGAGGGTGTTACACTTCAGCTAGTCGACACCATTACCAAGCCGCTGCAAATTTATTGTGACAATTTTGTAGTAATATTTTCTCCAAAAACGACAAATGTTCCAAAGGTGCAAAACATATGGAACTAAATTATTTTGCTGTAAGGAGGAAGTTTAGAAACATGAAGTGTTTATAGAGCATGTTAGAATTAATCTTATGATAGCAAATTCATTAACAAAAGGCTTACAACCAAAGACATTTAAAGAACATTTACATAGAACGGATCTTGGTTGTATTGTTGAATGAAACTTTATGATACTGTGACACTTTAAGCTCAAAAATGGTGTTCTTGAAATAAATTGGACATATTTCTTGTTTTTTATGATTGTGTGCACGTAATTTTGAAATTATTTAGGATTGAAAAATCTATATAGTTACTTAAAGATTATTATGTTGAGTTTTAATGTTGTAGTATATGGAAGGAAGTATGTGACTTACACTATATAAAATTACCATAAATCACATTTTTAATTCACTATAATATGGTCATAATGACTAGTGTTATTTTTCTGTGTGATTTGTTGGAAAAAAATCTGACTTGAAAATGAATTTCTTGCAGTTGAGCCGGTTTGTAATATTCATAGAAATAAACTTTTCTCGAAATCGCACTTGTGTTTTCGACAAGAAAAATCTTTGTTGTAACACCCCTTACCTGAGTCCAAGGCTGGGACTGAGTACGAGGCATTACTAAACTTAAACTCATGCATTCCCACATTTACAAATCATAAAAACTTGATCAAATTTGAACATTTTCCACCCTTATCTAGAATTCCTTATTATGGGCCTACGAGGCCTAAAACAAGGTTTAATGACGATTCAGAACCAAACAGATCCTTTAAAGAACTCTGGAAAATGACTCTTGAAATAGGGGCACATGCCTATGTGGAAGGGCTATACGTCCGTGTGGCCTTATTGACATGGCTGTGTTGAAGGCCCGTGTAGTTCACACGGCCTCAACGTATCGAGACACGCCTGTGTCCTTAACCCGTGAGGAATTAATTTCTATTTCGAACCTCCAGGGGTTTCCAAATGGCCTGGCACACGCCTATGTCCATGGCCTGTGTCCCTCACACAGCCATGACACGCCCGTGTCTACAAACCTTGACATTCTATTTTTGACATTAGCAAACATTTAGGGGTACACGGCCAAGGCACACGTCCGTGTACTAGGCCGTGTCCTCCACATAGCTGAGACACATGGTCGTGTCTCTGCCCGTGTTTTTACTACCATGCATACTGACTTGAAATTTTAAGGTGCAGGGGACACACGACTGGACAACACGCCCATGGGGCTGACCGTGTGTCCCACAAGGCCTAGACACACGCTCGTGTGTCTACTTGTGTGGAAAAAAACAAGGCTATCTACCAAGCCTTTTTGCCACCCTTACTTGCACCAACCTACACAACAACAAATAACTCCAATCCACACAACAATATAAGAAAAAATCAACCACAAAATGACATTCAAAAGCAAACTAAATATGCACTTGGTCATTCATACATTTTGTTCATCCATGGGAGCATCATCATTTGCAATTATCAATAATGAATATTAGCCATTAACCATGGCCTTATAAAAAAAGGTTTTCATCCCAAGTCACATAATTGGATAACTTAACAATATGACACATAACAAAAGACTCATTCCCTATACATGCCATACTCAAGATAACAGAACTAACTATACCAAAAGCTTCGAGTGATAGTGTGACCGATGCCTCCGATGTTCTTTGATCTAAGGGCTAATTTGGCAGCTCTACAAGAAAATGGAAAAGAAGAGGGTAAGCACAAAGCTTAGTAAGTTGTATGTAAATATCGAAATAATAACCATGTTATGTGATCATACTCCCAATATATCATAACTCGCACGAAGAGTAAATGTTCATAACATAACTTACTCATGTTCATTCCTCACTATTCGTACAATAAGAATAGAGTTCACATATCATCAATTTCATATAAGTAACTGTACCACTCACAACATGGTCATAAGCACTATCATTATGATATACTCCGTAAATTTCCCTTTGAACCATTTGGAATACTACAGGGCAATCACTAAGCCTTAAACATAGGTTACGATGCCGACCCCATGTTCCAAACATTGTCTTACACTAGCTCTCACATCTAAGTCGATGCCATGTCCCAGACAGATCTTACACTGGCTCTCGCTTATTTGTGTCAAAGCCATGTCCCAAACAGGTCTTACATTGACACACTTCAAGTCGATGCCATGTCCCAGACAGGTCTTACATTAGCTTGCATATCTTGAGGCTGATGCCATATCCCAGATAGGTCTTACACTAGCTTGCACATCACCCAAATGTCATGGCATGGATATCCAAATTATTCCTAAGGTTCAACTGGGAGTCTCTACAACATCAGTTCTCATCATGCACATTCACAGGGATAATCCACAATTTATGCCATATTAATTATACAATACATAAATACAAATAAATTACATTATTTATGTACAACTTACGTCGGTACACAAAATGTAAGCGACTAATTGTATTTAATTCGCTTGCTTGGCTTTTCCCCGGTCTAGGTCTAGATTGCGTATTTCTTGATCTATAATAATAAAATTTAACTCATTTAATCATCAGATTAATAAAAATATTCTACAATTCACAATTCAGCGAAATGACTGTTTTGCCCTTAGACTTTACAAAAATTACGATTTTACCCTTAGGTTCGTAAATCAAATTTTATTAACTTTCCTCATTAATCAAGCCTAGCCAAAATTTTTTTATACCTATAGCAACTCAAAATTTCAAACATTTCACGCAAATATCACCTATTTTACAAACTTTACAAAATAACCCATTTAGGTGTTTTCATGAAAACTCCTTTCACAAAAGTTGTTTGTTCAACAACCAAGATTCATTTTCTTCCATAAAATTTCTGCTAACAACATAAATTCTTTCATGGAAAAACCCTAGACTTTTATCCCTTTTGCAAAATAATCCCCTTATTAGAAAGCTCATGCTACAAGGGTCCCAAAAATGCAAAAATCATCAAGAAAGACTATCTAAATCACTTACTTGCAAGGAATATAAGTGATATTTTTGAGCTTTCAAAACACCCTATTTGCTGATATTTTTAGTGGGGAAGAAGATGAGAAAAAGATGATATCATTCTCTCTTTATTTTATTTCATTTCTAGTCAATTTAGTTACCAAAACTCACCTAACTTTGACAACTTTCTTCTTTTTGTCTCTATGGCCGACCACCATTAATTTAAAGGCCTATTTGCACTTTAAAGACCCCCCAATTACGGTTCTCTAGCTATTTAACACATTTGTCTAGCAAAACAAAACTTTTGTCCTTTATGCGATTTAGTCCTTTTTCTCAATTAAGCTCACAAACACTAAAATTAATTCACCAAAATTTTCATGCACTTATAATTATGCTATGAAACCTAAAATAATATTAAAAAGGTTCCGAAACTACTGTTTCAACCAGGCCCCAAATCGGGCTATTACAATTCCCCCTTAAAGATTTTTGTCCCCGAAAATCTTACTAGGGAAAAGGTTAGGGTATTGATCTCTCATAGTCTCATCGGGTTCCCATGTGGCCTCTTTAACCCCATGTCGATGCCATAGTACTTTCACAAGTGCTATACTTTTATTTCTCAATTGTTTGACCTCTCGGGTTAAGATCTTAACCGGTTCTTCACCATAAGTCACGTTTGATCGAATCTCCACCTCTATTGGTGAAAGAACGTGCGAAGGGTTAGAACGGTGACGGTGTAACATCGACACATGGAAAACATTGTGAATCTTCTCTAACTCGGATGGAAAGTGTAACACCCCGAACTCATGGCCGTTACCGGAAATTGAACACGAGGTGTTACCGGCTTACTTCATTTATTTCCCCCTATTTTTTTTTGTTTTGTTCCAGGCAAGCTGGCTACTGTATTATGGTCGCTTTAAAAATCATATTTTGAGTTATGAAACTTGAAATCCAATTCTGTAAATTTTCCCCGAAACTAGACTCATATATCTTTATGGGGGAATATTTTTAAAATTTTTGATTGGGCCAATTAGTACAGTTTATTTGTTAAAGTCACCCCTATTTCAAGGTTCGACTACACTGACCTCTGTACCTTATGATTTAAATATCTCCCTGTACAGGGCTTCAACGCCTATTCCGTTTGTCTCTGATGAAACTAGACTCGATAATGAATTTGTACATATAAGGCACGACCTCTAATTATCTCAATAAAATTTACGGTGAATTTTCTAAGTAAAAATAGAGGATCCAGAAATCGCTCTGACCCTGTTTCACAAGAATTTAATTAACTCCTAACATACAGCTCATATGGTCGTTTCGTTTCTTCCATATGAAAATAGACTCATCAAGCTTCGATTTCATAATTTATTCATTATTTAATTCCATTTTCACTATTTTTAGTGATTTTTCAATCTCACATCACTGCTGCTGTCAGCATCTGTTACTAAAACAAACTATGCCTCTTTCATGATTTTTCCTTGATCTAACTAATAATTCATCATACATGTCACAATTTATGACCATGACTAGCCATGCCAAAGGCTAATCATCACCGAGCATCTCCCTACTACACTATCACCAAATCATGAATTTAACACCGAAAATAATCAGCCATGACACACGGCATAATAACCGAGTAGGCCTCAACCAATACTTAACCAAAACCGAATTACCAAGACTTGTGTCCAAACATCATAGAACCAAATCCAACCGAACATTTATGCCATTTTCGCATGGCTAAAAGTTTACATACCAAATTTCAACAAAACATAATAGCCTATACATGCCGAAATGTTCTCCTAGACCAACTAAGAAGAAAATACCAAAAGTTGCTAGCCGGTGTGATGATTACGATGACGGTCCCGAGTACGCAAAAAGTCGAGTCCAAGAAACCTAAAATAGGTGACAAGCAAACACCGAATGAGTATATAACTCAGTAAGTCATAAGCATTACACTACCATCCATTAATAAAATTTTCACAAGAGGAAACAACGAAATGAGGCTAAGTACTCCATCCATACCGAACTATGCCATAGTTTCTTAGACCTTACGATTCAATCTCATTCCAAGTCCTACATTGACATTTCATATGCTATTCAATAGAATAATTGAGGCATTTCCATACATCATTTTATTTTCGTTACAATCATAGAACTAAACGAACTTTCACCTATTCCACGATGAACCTTATGTACGTGACTTCAATTATAATCATCACATAGGTTCAAAACTTACCACGCTCAACTCCAAATATAAACATAGCACCTATTAGCCATGAACTCAAGGTACTTACCCTTCCGCTGTCGGAAATCGACTCGGTAAGGTCGCACCCTTAATATAAATAATTGATAGAAAATATATATATTTATAGTGGGTTCGCACACAGTGCTTAATAATCAACCACGCACACTTAGTGCCATGTACTTTAAACTCGCACACTTAGTGCCAATCTCACAACCGTGAACACTTATTGCCCGCACACTTAGTGCCGAAAACCAGCCACTCTATACGCTTCACTTCCTTTTTACATTCGACAATTTCATCTCTACATACATATACATTTGTATACATTTCATCCCATTAAACACAATTGCATAGGTATTACGATCATTTAAATCAATACCAACTATATGCTTAATGACTTACCTTGTGTTGGGTAAAATAATTCCAAGTCGGCTACTCGATGACCTTCGATTTCCCCTTGTTGGACGCCTCTCCTTTAGGATCTTAAGCTTAAACAAATAAATTAACTCATTCAACTGCTTTGCTACATATATTGATATTCACATTTTAATGATTTTATGACATACGGAACGGCATGGTAAAGTTTTTATCATGCTACCTTATGTTCTTAGCTATTCGGCTAATAACCTTATGCAATTACCATACTTTCAATAATCCAATCACACATGCATATGCATACTTGGACATTCGGCAATCACCTTTGCTAGTTTTTCCCATTTTTTGTCGGTTATATATATACATAGTCCTAAGGTAATATCACGAATGGGCTTACATATATATGTATATATAGCCGAATATGCAAAGCTTAAACTCAACATCACATAAGCTCATAAGTGATGGCCGAATATGTATATCTATATCTATATATATATCAACTATACTATTACTTTTAATTCATCTAATCACAAAATTTCATCTCATGAACACTTGACCCATTTCTCACAAAAATGAAACAACAACTAAAATGAACATCCCATTTTTACCCCATATGGCCGATTGCTTCATTTGTTACCCAACTAACAATTCAACAATTTCAACCTCATTACAACCTCTACCTATCCAATCTAACATGAACACAATCCTCCACCCCTAAATTAGATTCGGCAATCACTTAACCCATTTTAACCTCAACTTTCAAGTTAAAAGCAATTAACCACTCACCATATCCTACATTACTATCCATTTTAATGACATTAACACATCTACTAAGAGTTTCAAGCTTCTTGGCCGAATTTCAACCTCAAAATCCTAAGTCAAATCTATAGGATGAGTAGAATTTGAACTAACCATCTCAAACATGCATAGATTTTCAAGAATCATTCAATACATACCTCATTCTAGCCATCTTCCAAGCCAAAATCAAATAACCAAATCTCCCTTCCTTCTCCTCACTCACGGTAATAGCCAAAGAAAAAAAGATGAACACTCCCTCTTCCCTCCTTATTTTATTCATCTTTTCCTTTTTAATTCATTTCTTTAATTTATTTTAATTTACTCACCAATATTAAATAATAAACAACATAAACTTGGAGGAATGGAACCATGCTTGGCCGGCCACTTAACATGAATTGGGCACTTTGACATGCAAACCCAAACTTTCCTATTTTAATACTATTTGGTCCTTACTTATTTACCTATCATAATTTTCTAAGTCTCTCAACTAGATCCTTTCAAGCAAAATTCACATTCCTAAGATAAAATTAAAACATCAAATTTTTATACAAGTACTATCACACATATAAGATATGCAAATAAAATTTTAACTAAATTTTATGACTCGGTTTTGTGGTCCCGAAACCACATTCTGACTAGGGTCAAATTAGGGCTGTCACAACTCTCCCCCACATAAGGAATTTTCATCCCCGAAAATCTTACCAGTGAAAAATTTAGGATATCGATCCTTCATAGAGTCCTCAAGTTCCCAAGTGGCTTCTTCGATTCCGTGTTTATGCCACAACACCTTCACTAATGGTATTTTCTTATTTCGCAACTCTTTTACTTCACGCATCAAAATGCGAATCGGCTCTTCTTCATAACTCAAGTTAGGCTGAATCTCGATCTCAGATGGAGTGATTACGTGCGACGGGTCGGACCTATATCGTCGAAGCATCGAGACATGGAAAACGTTGTGAATCTTTTCAAGCTCAGGGGGTAAAATTAACCGGTATGCGACTGGCCCAACTCGTTCAGATACTTCATATGGACCGATGAACCTCGGACTCAATTTGCCCTTACGGCCAAATCTAAGCACCTTCTTCCAGGGTGAAACTTTGAGAAATACTTTGTCTCCAACCTGATATTCAATGTCTTTTCTTTTCAAATCCGCATACGACTTTTGACGATCCGAAGCGGCTTTCAAACTTTCGCGAATTACTCAGACTTTCTGCTCGGCATCCTTAATCAAATCAACCCCAAGGATCTTACTTTCACTAAGTTCAGTCCAAAATAATAGGGTACGGCATTTACGACCATATAAAGCCTCGTAAGGTGCCATCTTAATGTTTGATTGAAAACTATTATGGTAAGCGAATTCGTTCAAAGGCAGATATCTTTCCCATGAACCACAAAACTCTAAAACACAACATCTCAACATATCCTCGAGTATCTGAATTATCCGCTCAGATTGGCCATCGGTCTGAGGATGGAATGCGGTGCTAAAGTGCATCTTGGTACCCAATGCTTCTTGTAATTTCTTCCAAAATCGCGAGGTAAATCTTGGGTCTCTATCCGACACGATGGAAATAGGTACCCCATGGAACCGAACTATTTGGGAGACATATAATTCTGCCAATTTATTGAGCGAAAAATCCGTACGGACAGGGATAAAATGAGCAGACTTGGTCAATCTATCAACAATGACCCAGACCGAGTCTTTCTTACTCTGAGTCAACGGTAACCCAGATACAAAGTCCATTGTTATTCGATCCCATTTCCATTTGGGTATCATGATTGGCTGAAGTAATCCCGATGGTACTTGATGTTCTGCTTTCACTTGTTGACATATCAAACACCTTGAAACAAATTCAGAAATGTCTCGTTTCATACCGGGCCACCAAAATTGGCGTTTCAGGTCATTGTACATTTTATACTACCCGGGTGGACTGACATTCGACTACTATGAGCCTCGTTCAAAATCATCGAAATAAGTTCCGAATTTCTTGGAACACATAATCGACCTCTGAACGTCAAGCAATCATTGTCGTCAATCCGGAACTCCGATTCGTTATTCGAAGCACATTCAGCTCGTTTAGTGACCAATTCAGAATCGACTTTCTGGGATTCAAGTATTTGACGAATCAATAATGGTTTGGCCTCTAATTCAGCTACTAGCACCCCATCGGTTGAGACGGATAAGTGAGCATTCACCGCTCTCAAAGCAAATAGTGCTTTTCGACTTAAAGCATCGGCAACCACATTAGCCTTTCCCGGGTGATAATCAATAACAAGTTCGTAGTCCTTCAATAACTCAAGCCAACGTCTTTGTCGTAGATTTAGATCTCTTTGAGTCATCAGATATTTTAGACTCTTGTGGTCCGAATAAATATGACACATTTCTCCAAACAAGTAATGTCGCCATATTTTCAAGGCGAACACTATGGCTGCTAATTCAAGATCGTGGGTCGGATAGTTTCTCTCATGCGGCTTTAATTGTCTCGACGCGTAAGCCACAACTCGACCTTCTTGCATCAACACACAACCTAGCCCAAGTAAGGATGCATCACTATAAATGACAAACTCTTTGCCAGACTCCAGTTGTACTAGCACTGGAGCTTCGGTTAAACAGGTCTTTAGTCGATCGAAACTCTTCTGACAGTTTTCTGTCCATTCAAACTCAACATCTTTTTGGAGTAGTTTCGTCAATGGTGCAGCTATCATCGAGAAACCCCTTACAAACCGTCGGTAGTATCCAGCAAGTCCCAAAAAGCTCCTAACTTCAGTAATATTCCTCGGAGGTTTCCAATCGAGTATGGCCGAAATTTTGTTCGGATCCACTCTAACACCCGATGCGGACACCACGTGCCCCAAAAAGCTAACCTTTCTCAACCAAAATTCACATTTACTGAATTTTACGTATAATTGCTTGTCTCGCAAAATCTGTAATACTAACCTCAAATGCTCGGCGTGTTCAGCTTCACCTTGTGAATAAACTAAAATATCATCAATAAACACAACCACAAATCGATCCAAGTATGGCCTGAATACTCGATTCATTAAATCCATAAATACTGCAGGGGCATTAGTGAGCCCAAACGGCATCACTAAGAATTCGTAGTGACCGTACCTCGTTCTAAAAGCGGTTTTGGGTATGTCCGAGTCTCGAACCCTCAACTGATAATAACCAGATCTCAAGTCTATCTTGGAAAATACTGAGGCTCCCTTTAATTGATCAAACAAATCATCAATACGTGGCAACGGGTATTTATTCTTTATGGTCACTTTATTCAACTGACGATAGTCGATGCACAATCTCATGGTTCCATCCTTCTTTTTCACAAACAATACGGGTGCGCCCCATGGAGAAAAACTCGGTCGAGCGAAACCTCTATCCATCAATTCTTGCAATTGAACTTTCAATTCCTTTAATTCCGTTAATGCCATACGATACGGGGCTATTGAGATTGGCGTGGTACCAGGTACAATCTTGATGCCGAATTCCACCTCTCGAACCGGTGGCAACCCCGGTAACTCCTCAAGAAAAACATCTGAATACTCACAAACCACTGGTACTGATTCAAGTTTCCTTTCCGTCTCTTTGCTATCAAATACATACGCAAGGTATGTTTCACACCCCTTTTTCATATATCTCTAAGCGGTCATTGAAGATATTATCGCTGGCACTCCCTTCAAATCAGTAGACTCAACTTGGACTACTTCATTATTTGTACTCCTCAAATCAATGGTTTTCCTTTTACAGTTCACCACTGCATCATGTACGGTCAACCAATCCATACCCAGAATAACATCAAATTCGTCAAACGGTAAAAGCATCAAATCAGCCGGAAAACAGGATTCTCGAATTATTAGAGGGCATCTCTTACACACTTTATCAACAAGTACGTATTGACCCAAAGGGTTTGACACTCGAATTACGAACTCAGTAGACTCGACAGGTAGAGTCTTACTGGATGCTAAGGTTTCACATACGTATGAATGAGTAGAGCCAGGGTCAATCAATGCAATCACACTAGTATCAAAGAGAGTGAAAGTACCAGTGATAACATCAGGGGAGGATGCCTCCTCTCGTGCGCGAATGGCATATGCTCTAGCAGGAGTACAGGTCTCGGTTCGAACAGCCGTATCAGAGGCCCCTCTCTGACTACCACCCCTACCTCCTAAAATTCTGGGTGGTCTACCTCTAGCTGTCATTCCACTAGGTCTTGCACCTTGCATCTTATTCTTCTCATCAAGCTCCGTGCAATCTCTAATGAAGTGGTCCTTCGAACCGCATCTGTAACAGGCCCTGTTAGAAGACTTACCCCAACATTCACCTATGTGTCGTCTTCCACATTGGGGGCATTCAGGTTTCTCTTGACGATTATTGCCCACACTAGCTACCGAAGTAGCTCGGGAGTCTGTCGATGGTCGTGCTCTAATGGAAATTCCCGCAGTCGTCCTCGATTTATTAGTGTCCTCCCTGGACTTCTTTACAGCCGAGAACGGAGCTTTACCCATCGATCTTTTACGATAGTCTCTAGCTTCAAATTCAGCCTTCTTCTTCTCCTTCCCAAGTTCTTCCACCTTGCAGGCTCGTTCAACTAGTGTTACGAATTCTTTTATCTCCAAAATACCCACTAGTAGCTTTAAATCTTCATTCAATCCTTCTTCAAATCTCTTGCACATAGCAACCTCATCAGCCACACACTCCCGGGCATACCGACTGAGTCTTACGAACTCATGTTCATATTCAGATACTGTCATACGGCCTTGCTTGAGTTCCAAGAATTCCTTACGCTTTTGATCGATGAACCGTTGACTAATGTATTTCTTTCGAAATTCCGCTTGGAAGAAATCCCAAGTAACTCGTTCGTTTGGGACTATGGAAATCAAGGTCCTCCACCAATAGTAGGCTGAGTCTCACAACAAGGATATAGCACACTTTAGACATTCATCGGGTGTGCATGACAGTACATCGAACACCCGAATGGTGTTATCAAGCCAGAACTCGGCCCTTTCGGCATCATCAGTAACTATGGCCTTGAGCTCCTCGGCTCCGCGCTTCCTAATCAAGTCTACAGGTGGTTTACTCAGCCTCACAGGATCAGTAACTGATGGCATTACGGGCTCTTGGGGTGGATTATTCAAATTCGGGAATGGTTGGACAGCCAGAATGGTTCGGGCATATTGCGCGACCCACTCATTCATCATGGTGAAGAAGGCTTGTTTTGCCCCCTCATCCTGATTATTTGCAGATGACTGAGGTTCAACAGGCGGTGTCCCTTGCACAGGAGCAGCCGCTACACTTTCAACGTCATCCGCTAAGGGTCTCTCTACCCCTGGTTCCATTTGCTAATCAAAACAAAAATTTTAACCGTCAGAAGTCATCACATTATTAAGCACTAACATTAAGGCATGTATAGCTAGACTCATACGCGCTATGGTAGTCCTAGAACCGACTAAACCATAGCTCTGATACCAATAAAAATGTAACACCCCAAACTCATGGCCGTTACCGGAAATCGAACACGAGGTATTACCGGCTTACTTCATTTATTTCCCCATATTTTTTTTGTTTTGTTCCAGGCAAGCTAGCTACTGTATTGTGGTCGCTTTAAAAATCATATTTTGAGTTATGAAACTCAAAATCCAATTCTGTAAATTTTCCCCGAAACTAGACTCATATATCTTTATAGGGAAATTTTTTTAGAATTTTTGGTTGGGCCAATTAGTAAATTTTTTTTGTTAAAGTCTCCCCTATTTCAAGGTTTGACTACACTGACCTCTGTACCTTATGATTTAAATATCTCCCTGTACAAGGCTTCAACGCCTATTTCGTTTGTCTCTAATGAAACTAGACTCGATAATGAATTTGTACATATAAGGCACGACTTCTAATTATCTCGATAAAATTTACGGTGAATTTTCTAAGTCAAAATAGGGGATCCAGAAATCGCTCTGGCCCTGTTTCACAAGAATTTAATTAACTCCTAACATACAGCTCATATGGTCATTTCGTTTCTTCCATATGAAAATAGACTCATCAAGCTTCAATTTCATAATTTATTCATTATTGAATTCCATTTCTACTATTTTTAGTGATTTTTCAATCTCACATCACTGCTGCTGTCAGCATCTGTTACTAAAACAAACTATGCCTATTTCATGATTTTTCCTTGATCTAACTAATAATTCATCATACATGTCACAATTTATGACCATGACTAGCCATGCCAAAGGCTAATCATCACCGAGCATCTCCCTACTACACTATTACCAAATCATGAATTTAACACCGAAAATAATCAGCCATGACATACGGCATAATAACCGAGTAGGCCTCAACCAATACTCAACCAAAACCGAATTACCAAGACTTGTGTCCAAACATCATAGAACCAAATCCAACCGAACATTTATGCCATTTTCGCATGGCTAAAAGTTTACATACCAAATTTCAACAAAACATAATAGCCTATACATGCCGAAATGTTCTCTTAGACCAACTAAGAAGAAAATACCAAAAGTTGCTAGCCGGTGTGATGACTTCGATGACGGTCCCGAGTACGCAAAAAGTCAAGTCCAAGAAACCTAAAATAGGTGACAAGCAAACACCGAATGAGTATATAACTCAGTAAGTCATAAGCATTACACTACCATCCATTAATAAAATTTTCACAAGAGGAAACAACGAAATGAGGCTAAGTACTCCATCCATACCGAACTATGCCATAGTTTCTTAGACCTTACGATTCAATCTCATTCCAAGTCCTACATTGACATTTCATATGCTATTCAATAGAATAATTGAGGCATTTCCATACATCATTTTATTTTCGTTACAATCATAGAACTAAACAAACTTTCACCTATTCCACGATGAACCTTATGTACGTGACTTCAATTATAATCATCACATAGGTTCAAAACTTACCACGCTCAACTCCAAATATAAACATAGCACCTATTAGCCATGAACTCAAGGTACTTACCCTTCCGCTGTCCGAAATCGACTCGGTAAGGTCGCACCCTTAATATAAATAATTGATAGAAAATATATATATAGTGGGTTCGCACACATAGTGCTTAATAATCAACCACGCACACTTAGTGCCATGTACTTTAAACTCGCACACTTAGTGCCATGCATTTCAAGCCCGCACACTTAGTGCCAATCTCACAACCGTGAACACTTATTGCCCGCACACTTAGTGCCGAAAACCAGCCACTCTATATGCTTCACTTCCTTTTTACATTCGACAATTTCATCTCTACATACATATACATTTGTATACATTTCATCCCATTAAACACAATTGCATAGGTATTACGATCATTTAAATCAATACCAACTATATGCTTAATGACTTACCTTGTGTTGGGTAAAATAATTCCAAGTCGGCTACTCGATGACCTTCGATTTCCCCTTGTTGGACGCCTCTCCTTTAGGATCTTAAGCTTAAACAAATAAATTAACTCATTCAACCGCTTTGCTACATATATTGATATTCACATTTTAATGATTTTATGACATACAGAACGGCATGGTAAAATTTTTATCTTGCTACCTTATGTTCTTAGCTATTCGGCTAATAACCTTATGCAATTACCATACTTTCAATAATCCAATCACACATGCATATGCATACTTGGACATTCGGAAATCACCTTTGCTAGTTTTTCCCATTTTTTGTCGGTTATATATATACATAGTCCTAAGGTAATATCACGAATGGGCTTACATATATATGTATATATAGCCGAATATGCAAAGCTTAAACTCAACATCACATAAGCTCCTAAGTGATGGCCGAATATGTATATCTATATCTATATATATATATCAACTATACTATTACTTTTAATTCATCTAATCACAAAATTTCATCTCATGAACACTTGACCCATTTCTCACAAAAATGAAACAACAACTAAAATGAACATCCCATTTTTACCCTATATGGCCGATTGCTTCATTTGTTACCCAACTAACAATTCAACAATTTCAACCTCATTACAACCTCTACCTATCCAATATAACATGAACACAATCCTCCACCCCTAAATTAGATTCGGCAATCACTTAACCCATTTTAACCTCAACTTTCAAGTTAAAAGCAATTAACCACTCACCATATCCTACATTACTATCCATTTTAATGACATTAACACATCTACTAAGAGTTTCAAGCTTCTTGGCCGAATTTCAACCTCAAAATCCTAAGTCAAATCTATAGGATGAGTAGAATTTGAACTAACCATCTCAAACATGCATAGATTTTCAAGAATCATTCAATACATACCTCATTCTAGCCATCTTCCAAGCCAAAATCAAATAACCAAATCTCCCTTCCTTCTCCTCACTCACGGCAATAGCCAAAGAAAAAAAAGATGAACACTCCCTCTTCCCTCCTTATTTTATTCATCTTTTCCTTTTTAATTCCTTTCTTTAATTTATTTTAATTTACTCACCAATATTAAATAATAAACAACATAAACTTGGAGGAATGGAGCCATGCTTGGCCGACCACTTAACATGAATTGGGCACTTTGACATGCAAACCCAAACTTTCCTATTTTAATACTATTTGGTCCTTACTTATTTACCTATCATAATTTTCTAAGTCTCTCAACTAGATCCTTTCAAGCAAAATTCACATTCCTAAGATAAAATTAAAACATCAAATTTTTATACAAGTACTATCACACATATAAGATATGCAAATAAAATTTTAACTAAATTTTATGACTCGGTTTTGTGGTCCCGAAACCACATTCTGACTAGGGTCAAATTAGGGCTGTCATAGAAAGGGTAGTCGATAAGCTACCGGTCCAATTTTCTCAGTCACGTCATAAGGTCCAATAAACCGCAGACTTAATTTTCCTTTCTTACCGAGTCGAAGAAATTTCTTGCATGAGGATACCTTCAAAAAAACCTTATCACCAACTTGAAACTCAATTTCTTTTCGTTTCAAATCCGCGTAAGATTTTTTTCTATCCAATGCGGCCTTCAAACAATCACGAATTATTTTTACTTTCCCTTCAGTCTCTTTGACTAAATCAACCCTGTGAACCTGACCCTCTCTAAGTTCGGTCCAGTATAAGGGTGTTCAACACTTACGTCCATACAAAGCCTTACAATGCACCATTTTCAGACTTGACTGATAAAAATTGTTGTAGGCGAAGCTAACCAGCGGTAAATACCTTTCCCAGTTGCCTTGAAACTCGAGAACACAACATCGTAACATGTCTTCGAGAATCTGAATTACTCTTTTCGACTGATCGTCAGTTTGTGGATGAAAAGCAGTGCTAAAATGTAATTTCGTCCCTAACACCTCTTGTTGTAATATCCCGAATTAGGGCCTAATCGAAATAGTGGTTTTGTGACCACAAATCCGAGATAGAAATAATTATTTTATGATTATTTTGAGGTCTATCATATGATTGCATGATTGTATGAAAATTTTGTGAAGAAATTCTATGCATAAAGTGCTTAATTTGAAGTTAGGGACTAAATTGAATAAGTTGCAAAACTTGCATTCTAGAAGTTCCTAGTATGAAATTACTTTGAAATATTAATTAGGAGGTCTTAAATAGAAATTTGACCAATTTCTAAGTTTATGGACAAAAATTGGACATGGATGAAATTTTTGGAAAGTTTAGTAAAAAGGGCATTTTGGTCATTTAGAGGTAAAATGAATTAAAATACAAAATTAAAAGTCAGTTTTGCTCATCTTCTTCACCATGGACGTGTATACCAAAGGAGACTCCATGGCTAGGGTTTCCAAGCTTCCAAGCTCGATTATTAAGGAAATCGAGATTCAGGCTTAAATCGAGAAAATATAAGGTTATGGACTAAAATTGTCGTTTCTGGATCGAGGTAAGTTCGTATGATAATAATAATGCAATGTTATTTCTGAATTATATTTCTTACTATTATTGCATATATTGTATGATTTAATATATTGGAAAAGTTGATGGAATGGTGTTTATGATGTGGAAATATGACATGAAAGAATGTTACATGAAATGCAAGAAAATGATGATACATGACAAGTGATATATGAAATATGTGATATATGTTATGTAAATTCTTAAAAGCTGATTTGATTTTTGAGTTGTGTCTTATTATACTATGAATGGACAATTGGTACTATGGATAGTGAGATCGACACTTCGAGTAAGTACGTACATAAATAATCTATCGATTCTTTTTGTGTTATTATATTTTGATATCATATGAAATGTGGCTGCCTATCAAATGGTTATTTGATGTAAGTTATGAATTTAAGTTGATTACGGACAATTTAGTAAAATGTTGAAAAGTGAGGAATTTCCCGGTTGAACCTTCGGAATAGAAACGATACAAATGAACTATTGTGAGGTCACGTGTGTAGTACTAAGTGCAGGCTACTACGTGTACCGGATAATTGGTCGCATGTGTAGTACTAAGTGTAGGCTACTATGCGTACCCGAAAACTGTGGTCGCATGTATAGTACTAAGTGCAGGCTACTATGCGTACCAGTTAGCTTCACTACAAGTGTGGAAATGGGAAAATTTGCAGGCAATTGTGTATTTGTTATTATTCTGATGAGTTCAACGGGAAATCGATTAAATGAAAATACATGTGAAAGTGATTAGTGATGAACAAGTGCAAATATATGTTTATTTGAATTTATGAGCAATATGCTCGATATTTAAGTGAACCTCGGTAAAATGGAATAGATTAAGTGAATTGTGTAAAAGTGAACTTTAGTAGTAAAACAGTGTTGAACAGCAGCAATGCATGAATTTGAAAATTTACCAAAAATTGTGTAAGTTGAATTAAATTTCAAAAAAATTATGGAATTAAATATTAATGAGTCTATTTTCATATAAAAGAAACAGGGTAGCAAAAGAGTTATATATTATGTGATATTATAATTTTTGTGAGACAGTGTCAGAATAAATTCGAGATCCCCTGTTCTGAATTTAGAAATTCACCATAAATTTTAAAAACAATTATTAAGAGTCATACCTTACATGCATGGATTCCTTATTAACTATATTTTTAAGGGAAATAAATGGAATGGTTGTTGAAATTCTGTACAGGGAGAAATTTGGTTCGAAGTGCACAGGGGTCAGAGTAGTCGTACCCTGAAATAGGGGAAACTTTAATGAATAAACTGTACTAATTGGATAAACCAAAAATTCTGTAAATTTTATGGGAGAAATATATAAGAATCTAGTTTCAAGGAAAATTAACGAAACTAAATTTGGAGCTTTGTAGCTTCAGATATGAATGATTTAGTAACTATAATTCGATAACACAGCTTAACCTGAACATGTGTAATTGTACAATTATAGTGTTTTATCTTAAAAGCATGGTAGTAATTGCTTATTATTTTCATATGAACTTACTAAGCGTAAAGCTTACCCATCTTCTCCATTTCTTTATTATTGGCAGGTCGGCTCAGGGTTGGAGATCGTCGGAGGCAAAATCACACTATCAAACTATCATTTTGGGAGAATTAATTCAAATATTAGAAATATTAAGTGAGTGGCATGTATACGAAGTTGGTTTGTGATATGTATTTTTATTATGATTTTGACCATACGTATCAGTTTGCATTGAGTTATCGTATATGATCATGAGATGTAGTCCTTATCCATTATGGTTTATAAGTTTAATTAATCGTGCCATGTCCTATGTTTTGATGTGATGATATAGTTAGCTTTGTTTGTTATGCATGTGTTCGAAAAGTTTTGAATTAAATGAAATTTTATGGCCCGGTTTTCGTCTATGTGTATTGTTAAGTCTGGTAATGCCTCGTACTCTGTTCCAGCCTTGGATACGGGTAAGGGGTGTTATACTTGTAATTTCTTCTAGAACCGCGATGTAAATCTCTGATCTCTATCCGAAATAATCGACAAGAGTACTCCATGAAGTCTCACGATCTCAGAAATATACAAATCAGCCAATTTCTCAAGGGAGTAGTCGGTACAAACCGGAATAAAATGTGTTGACTTTGTAAGTCTATCAATAACAACCCAAACGACATCCTTTTTCTTTGGCATCAAAGGCAATCCCGACATGAAATCCATGGTTACCTGGTCCCATTTCCACTCGAGAATCATTACTGATTAAAGCAAACCTGAAGGTACTTGGTGTTCAGCTTTCGTTCAGCTTTCACTTGTTGACAAACTAGACACTTAGAAATGAACTCTGAAATGTCTCTTTTCATTCTTGACCACCAATACATTTTCTTCAGGTCTTTATACATTTTAACACTACCCGGATGGATAGATATACAACTGCTATGCGCCTCATAAAGAATTTTCCGAATAAGCTCATCGTCTTTGGGTACACAAATTTGGTCTCGAAACACTAAACATTAAACACAAATTCGAGCACTGAGCCATCTTGGTTTGCAAATCTTTATCACCTTTCTGAGCTTCACAAATCTCTTGTAGAAACGTCGGTCTAGCTCTCAACTTTTCCAAAACTGAACTATCATCAGCCACAGACAACTGAGTACTCATGGCCCTCAAGGCGAATAATGACTTTCTATTCAGAGCGTCGGTGACTACATTCGCCTTTCTTGAGTGGTAGTCGATTATCAACTCATAGTCTTTTATCAACTCAAACCATTGTCGTTGCCGTAAGTTCAACTCCTTTTGAGTCATCAAATACTTGAGACTTTTATGGTCGGTGAACACTCGACATTTTTCACCATACAAATGGTGTTTCCATATTTTCAATGCGAACACGATAGTGGCCAACTCTAAATCGTATGTCGGGTAGTTTTTCTCATACGATTTTAGCTGTCTTGAGGCATAGGCTATTACTTTACCTTCCTGCATAAGCACGCACCCCAATCCATTTAAAGAGGCATCACTATATACCACAAATTCTTTTCTCGGCTCTGGTTGTACTAAAACTAGGGCATCGGTTAATAAAGCCTTTAATGTCTCAAAACTCTGTTGGCATTTATCTGTCCATTCGAACTTGTCCTATTTCTAAAGCAACCTTGTCATCGGAGTAGCTATCATAGAGAATCCTTTAATGAATCATTGGTAGTACCCCACTAAGCCTAGGAAGTTTCTAATCTCCGATACATTCCTTGACGGTTTCCACTCAACAATAGCCGAAACCTTACTTGGATCAACTCTAATTCCATCACCCGATACGATGTGTCCTAGGAATCTGACCTCTCGAAGCCAAAACTCACTTTTACTAAACTTGGCATACAACTGCTTATCTCTTAAGGTCTGCAAAACAGTTCTCAAATGCTCCGGGTTTTCACTCTCATCACGAGAATAAATTAATATACATTAATAAAAAAAACAATGAACCTATCCAAGTATGGCCGAAAAATTTGATTGATCAAGTCCATAAACATGGTAGGGGCGTTTGTTAAGCCAAAGGGAATGACAGGGAACTTATAGTGATCATATCTCGTTTGAAACGCGGTTTTTAGCACATCTTGCTCCTTAACTCTTAACTGGTAATAGCTAGATCTCAGGTCAATCTTTGAAAACGTAGTAGCTCCTTTCAATTGGTCAAATAGATCGTCGATTCTTAGCGAAGGATAGTTGTTCTTCACAGTCACCTTGTTGAGCTGTCTGTAGTCTATACATAACCTCATCGACCCGTCTTTCTTTTTCACAAAAAGCACCGGAGCACCCTACTGAGAATAGCTCAGTCTCGCAAAACCCTTGCCCGTTAACTCTTACAGCTACACTTTCAACTCCCTTAACTCTATCGGAGCCATCCTATATGGAGCGATCGAGATAGGTGCTGTAACACCCCGAACCCGAGACCGACACCGGAGTCGGACACGAGATGTTAACAAACTTTGAAAAAAAATTTTCCAGACACTGCCCAGTCTGAGTACTAGTCGCTTCAAAAATCATATCTTGAGTTTCACAACTCAAAAATCAGTTTTGTGATTTTTCCCTGAAACTAGACTCATGTCCCCACCTATGGATTTTTTTCTAGAATTTTTTTGTTGGGCCAACTAGTACAGTTTATTAGTCAAAGTCTCCCATGTTACAGGGGTCGACTACACTGACCTTTTCCCATTACGACTGGGATATCTCTCTGCACAGAGCTTCAATACTGATGCCGTTTGTTTCTATGGAAACTAGACTCAGAGAGGAATCCATACATATATGGTATGACCCCTAATTATCTCTGGTCAATTTATAGTGAATTTCCAAAGGCGGAACAGTGAATCCAGAAACTGTTCTGGCCCTGTTCCACAAGAACCGGAATATCTCTTTCTGTACTGTTCCTATAATTGTTTCGTTACTTCCATATGAAAGTAGATTCATCAAGGTTTGATTACATAATTTATTCACTATTTAATTCCACTCCTACGAATTTATGTGATTTTTTTCAATTCTACACCACCGTTGCTGTCAAAATCTGTTTTCAAGATAAACTTTACCTATTTTGTGGTCACCATGGACCAACTAGGATTTTGCCCTACATAGGTCCACATGTGATCATATTTAGCCATTCCAATGGCTGATCATTAGCCCAACACTTCCATTTCAAACCATAGTCACATCATGAAACCATATATATACATACATACACACAAATGGTCTAATGCCATACTCCACTTTTACAAGCCATTTTCGCATGGCTTTACACACATACATCACAAAAGAACTTAAACAATAGGGGGTAGTCCTATACATGCCATATCCAGAGTTCAACTAAAGGAGTACCAAAAGAGCTTGATAGTGTAGATGACTTCGACTTCGCTGATCCCGAATCCGATAGCTAACGAACAAAATCTATAAAACAGAGAGCCAAAGCAACCGGGTAAGCATTTAAAGCTTAGTAAGTCTCAAGTAATGAAATCGGCTTTGACTACAGTATTACATTCACATAGTTAACTAAATCACTTTATTAACACACATTCTCATACTCATACTTACTTCACACTTCACCCACATAGGTACACAAGGTATCAACCTTTATAAAAGCCGAGAATTCGTTAGCCGATCGCACGAATACCATTTAAAACAAACCGACTTTCCAATGCACATGCAAACATACCTTATCATTCGGGTTGGTCAAGCATAATTATTAAATTAGTTACAGCACAAAATGCTCACATTCAACCCAAGTTTCTTCGGTATTTAACCGAATGCAACCGCAAACACATTTGCCTTCGGGTCTTAGCCCGGACATATCAACTCGCATAATTGCCTTCGGGTCTTAGCCCGGATATATCATCTCGCATAATTGCCTTCGGGTTTTAGCCCGGATATATCATCTCGCATAATTGCCTTCGGGTTTTAGCCCGGATATATCATCTCGCATAATTGCCTTCGGGTCATAGCCCGGATATATTATCTCGCATAATTGCCTTCGGGTCATAGCCCGGATATATCAACTCGCATAATTGCCTTCGGGTCTTAGCCCGGATATATCAACTCGCATAATTGCCTTCGGGTCATAGCCCGGATATATTCCAATGCTCATGCACACATATATCAATAATCATAACACATCCATATCATTTCTTCGTTACTAAGGCTCAAACACAAAACATTTATTAAATCTTTCAAATTTCGGCTCAATAGCCACACACAAAGAGCATGATTTCAATTGGCTTTATAACATAGTCTCTATGCACATTCGACTATCCGTCATAATATGACTAACCATTTCAATATAATTCAAGTAGGGTCATTACTCGAAGACTTACCTCAAATGTCGTCGAACGACTTCAACGGCTATTCAATTACTTTTTCCTTCCCTTTATCGGATCTAGTTCCCCTTTGCTCTTGAGCTTAAGTTCAACAAAAATTAAAATAGTCATTAATCGACTATTCAAATATTACTTTCCGAATAATATTATATATATTGATCCGACTTTCACACACATAGATTATAGCAAGCTTTATATTAATCAATAAATAATTCATCGGCAAACTTTCATTAATGTTTACAACAAAATCACATATTCACTACGAGCTGTTTTCCTGAGCAGTAGTTACTAAATTACTTATAACTGGAGCTACTAAACTCCAAATCACTTGCCGTTAATTTTCCCTGAATATAGACTCGTATATCTTCCATCCATAAATTTTTCAGAATTTTAGGCTTGGCCAATCAATACCAGATTTTTCTTAAAGTTTCCCCTATTTCACTGTTTGACTATTCTGACCACTCTTCACTACGAATCCAATTTCTCACTTTACAGAATTCCAAATGTGTTGTATTTAATCTCATTTGAAACTAGACTCATTAAGGAGTCTAAGCATATAAATTTTATCTTATAATCATTTTTGTACAATTTATAATGATTTTCTAAAAACAGAACAGGGAATCCAGCAGTCATTTTGACTCAGCCCCATAATACTTCAAATATCTCTAGATCGGTAACTCCTTTGTTTCTATAGTTTCTTTTGTAAGAAAATAGACCCTTGAAGCTTTACTGACATAATTCACTCAGCTTCTAATTCAACTCCTACAAATTATGGCGATTTTCGAAAATCACCTTACTACTGCTGTCCCAAGTAGAGTACTACCAATTCACCATATATCAACCATTTCATATAGGTTTCTTCTAAACTAATAATAACCGAACCATTTAGTCAAGCTTAAGGCTGATTCTATTTTGTTCATGTTAAGGTCACACCTCCCTTAAAAGAAATTCCAGCCTTCTTAACTTTAATTAGCTACTACCCATTCTTTAAACATTAAACACAATGCACTTAACAATTAAACCTCTATACCGAATTTGCTCACACAATAGTCCTTGACCGAAAGTTCTTAGACTCTAGCTACCCTAATGTCATTCCTTGAAGCACATCCGAATACATATATTTTTCTTTCTCTCTAAACTAGATTCGGCAACCCCATAAGCCATATTAACCTTAACTTTCAAGCTAGAACACTTAACAATTTAACACATCCAACCTAACTATCCATCTAATGTCATCAAAACTTCTACTAAAAATTTTAAGCTCCTAGGCCGAAATTCAACCCTCATAATAACCTAACTTCAATCCAAGATTCAAGTAGCTTTTAAACCAAACCTCCAAATTATGCATACATTTTCAAGAGTGGCATAAAACATACCTTTTTGTATCAAAACACCTTAGCCGAAATTCAACAAGAGTTTTTCTTCTTTCTTTCTTCAAGTTTCGGCAATGGAGGAGTAAGGATGAGTCACTTTGGTTTCTCCTCCCACTTCTCATTATATTATTTCCTTCCATACTATAATTCCTTTAATATCAATTATTAAATCCTTTGTTAATACAAAATTATTTTAATTTTTGAATTAGTGGAGCATATTCCTTCCTTGGCCGGCCACCATGTTTATCATGGGTAAATTGACATGCAAAACCCCTCCTTTCAATGCATGTACTATTAGACCATTGTAAAATTAACCTCTCACTTTCCAACAAAGTTTCATATAAGTCCATATAAATAAATTCACATAAAGATGATCAAATTAATGCATGAGACTTTCACACATGCATTTACTCACTTCATAAACACAGAATATAACTTTTAATTATTTTCTTAACTCGGTTTTGTGGTCCCGAAACCACTTCCCGACTAGGGTCAATTTAGGGCTGTCACAACTCTCCCCCACTTAAGAAATTTTCGTCCCCGAAAAACTTACCGGTGAATAGGTTTGGGTATCGTTCTTTCATCGAGCTCTCAGTTTCCCAAGTAGCTTCCTCGATCCCGTGTTTAAGCCATAACACCTTAACTAACGGAACCCTTCTGTTTCGCAACTCTTTCACTTCACGAGCTAGGATGCGAATTGGTTCTTCTTCATAACTCAAGTCAGATTGAATTTCAACTTCCGAGGGATTAATCACATGTGACGGATCGGATCTATAACGTCGAAGCATCGAAACATGAAAAACATTGTGAATCCTTTCAAGTTCTGGGGGTAAAATCAATCTATATGCCACTGGACCAATTCTTTCGGATATTTCATACGGCCCAATGAATCTTGGGCTCAACTTGCCCTTACGGCCAAACCTGAGTATCTTTTTCCAAGGTGAAACCTTAAGGAACACTTTGTCTCCCACCTGATACTCGATGTCTTTTCGTTTCAAATCTGCGTACGACTTCTGACGATCCGTGGCTATCTTCAGACTTTCACGGATTACCTTTACTTTCTGTTCCGCATCTCTAATCAAATCAACTCCGAAAATTTTGCTTTCACCGAGCTCGGTCCAAAACAATGGTGTACGGCATTTACGACCGTACAAAGCCTCGTAAGGTGCCATCTTAATACTTGATTGAAAACTATTGTTGTAAGCGAATTCAATCAAAGGTAAATACCGTTCCCATGAACTACTGAACTCGAGGATGCAACATCTCAACATATCCTCAAGTATCTGAATTATCCGCTCGGATTGACCATCGGTTTGGGGGTGAAAAGCAGTGCTAAAATGCAGCTTGGTACCCAGAGCTTCTTGCAATTTCTTCCAAAATCGTGAGGTGAATCTCGGATCTCTATCCGACACGATAGAAACAGGTACCCCATGTAATCTCACAATTTGATAAACGTACAATTCAGCTAGTTTCTCCAATGAAAAATCCGTACGTACGGGGATGAAATGAGCCGACTTAGTCAGTCTATCAACAATAACCCATATCGCATCCTTCTTACTTGCTGACAAAGGCAGTCCGGACACAAAGTCCATTGTGACTCGATCCCATTTCCACTCGGGTATCATGATCGGCTGGAGTAATCCCGAAGGCACTTGATGTTCCGCTTTCACTTGTTGACATATTAAACATCTCGAAACAAAGTCAGAGATGTCCCGTTTCATACCATGCCACCAAAATTGACGTTTCAAATCGTTGTACATTTTCGTACTCCCCGGGTGAATTGACATTCGGCTACAATGGGCTTCGTTCAGAATCATCGAAATGAGTTCCGAATTCTTTGGAACACACAACCGATTTCTGAACCTCAAACAATTATCGTCGTCAATTTGAAACTCTGATCCCTCGTTCGGAAAACACTCAGCCCGTTTTGCAACCAATTCATCATCGACTTTCTGAGCTTCACGAATTTGGTGAGTCAATAATGGTTTAGCTTTTAATTCAGCTACTAACACATTGTCTGGTAGAACAGACAAATGCACGTTCATCGCTCGCAAAGCAAACAATGACTTCCGGCTTAAGGCGTCCGCAACCACGTTAGCCTTTCCCGGGTGGTAATCAATGACAAGCTCGTAATCTTTCAATAACTCAAGCCAACGTCTTTGTCGCAGATTCAAGTCTCGTTGAGTCATCAAATATTTGAGACTTTTGTGGTCCGAAAATACATGGCACTTCTCACCAAACAGATAATGTCGCCATATTTTTAAAGCAAACACGATGGCAGCTAGTTCGAGATCATGGGTCGGATAATTCCTCTCGTGTGGCTTCAATTGTCTCGACGCATAGGCCACGACTCGACCTTCTTGCATCAATACGCAACCCAACCCAAGTAGGGATGCGTCACTATAGATGACAAACTCTTTACCCGATTCGGGTTGCACCAAAATTGGAGCTTCAGTCAAATGAGTTTTCAGTTGGTCGAAACTTTTCTGACATTTCTCCGTCCACTCGAACTTAACATCCTTTTGAAGTAGCTTCGTCATTGGTGTGGCTATCATCGAGAAACCTTTCACAAATCGTCGGTAATAACCGGCGAGCCCCAAAAAGCTCCGAACTTCAGTAACATTTCTCGGAGGTTTCCAGTCAAGTATGGCTGAAATTTTGTTCGGGTCAACTCGAATACCCGACGCGGATACCACATGACCCAAGAAGCTAACCTCTCTTAACCAGAACTCACACTTACTGAACTTAGCATATAACTGCTTATCCCGTAAAATTTGCAACACTAGTCTCAGGTGCTCAGCATGTTCGGTCTCATCTCTTGAATAGACCAAGATGTCATCAATAAACACAACTACGAACCGATCCAAATATGGTCTGAAGATCCGATTCATCAAATCCATAAATACTGCCGGGGCATTAGTGAGCCCAAACGGCATCACTAAGAATTCGTAGTGACCGTACCTCGTTCTGAAAGCAGTTTTGGGTACGTCTGAATCTCGAATCCGCAACTGATAATAACCCGATCTCAAATCTATTTTTGAGAACACTGAGGCCCCCTTTAGTTGATCAAACAAATCATCGATACGCGGTAGTGGGTATTTATTCTTTATCGTCACTTTATTCAGTTGACGATAGTCAATGCACAACCTCATGGTTCCGTCCTTCTTTTTCACGAACAATACTGGTGCACCCCAAGGTGAGAAACTTGGCCGAGCGAAACCTCTATCTGTCAATTCTTGCAGCTGAGCTTTCAACTCTTTTAACTCAGTTGGTGCCATACGATACGGAGCTATCGAAATCGGCGTAGTCCCAGGTATAAGCTCAATACCAAACTCTATCTCCCGAACAGGTGGTAAACCCGGCAATTCTTCAGGAAAAACATCCGGGTATTCACAAACCACCGGCACAGATTCGGGTTTCTTTTCTAATTCTTTGTCATCAAGCACATATGCAAGGTATGCTTCGCACCCTTTTCTCACATATTTCTGTGCCAACATTGCTGATATTACAGCTGGTATCCCCTCCAAGTCCGCGGACTCAATTCGGACTACTTCGTTATTTGCGCACCTCAAATCAATAGTCTTGCTCTTGCAATTCACAACCGCATCATGCACGGTCAACCAATCCAACCCAAGGATAATATCAAATTCATCAAACGGCAAAAGCATCAAGTCCGCTGGAAAACAGGAACCTCGAATTGCTAGGGGACATTTCTTACACACTTTGTCGACAAGTACATAACGACCCAAGGGATTTGACACCCGAATTACAAACTCAGTAGACTCAATAGGTAAAGTCTTACTGGATGCTAAGGTTTCACATATGTAAGAATGAGTAGAACCGGGGTCAATCAAAGCAATTACATTAGTATCAAAGAGAGTAAAAGTACCGGTAATAACATCAGGCGAAGAAGCATCCTCGCGGCACGTATAGCATATGCTCTAGCAGGTGCACTAGCCTCGGATCTGGTCGTAGCATCTCTAGATCCTCTCTGACCACCACTAGCATTGCCCATATTTCTAGATGGTCTACCTCGAGCAGTGGTAGCACCCGGTCTCCCACTCTGATTCACATTCTGTTCAGACAGCCTCGGGCAATCTTTAATGAAGTGGTCCACTGATCCGCACTTGTAACAGGAGCGGTCATGGAATCTACAGCTCCCCAAATGCCATTTACCGCAATGTCGACATTCCGTTCGGCCTCGACGTTCATTCCCAACACTGGCGACTGAAGTGCCTCGTGTACCCACAGGGGGTCGATCACGATCTCGTCTAAAAAGGCCCGAAGTGCTTTTAGACCGGCCCACATCATCTCGAAATTTCTTCGATGCCTGTTGATGAGACTTTCCCGAGAATCTTTTACGAAACTCCCCGGTTCCCACATCAACTTTTTGTTTTTCCTTTCTAAGCTCTTCGGCTTTACAAGCTCGCTCGACAAGTACTACGAACTCTCGTATCTCAAGAATGCCAACGAACATTTTTATATCTTCATTCAGCCCATCTTCGAAGCGTTTACACATAACAGCCTCGGACGAAACACATTCCCGAGCGTATCTACTAAGTCTAACAAATTTTCGCTCGTAATCAGTAACTGACATAGAACCTTGCTTAAGCTCAAGAAATTCCTTCCGTTTTTGATCAACAAATCTCTGACTGATATACTTTTTCCGAAACTCAGTTTGGAAAAACTCCCAAGTTACTTGCTCCCTGGGCACGACAGAAGTCAGAGTACTCCACCAATAGTAGGCAGAATCACGTAGCAAGGAGATAGCACACTTTAGACATTCATCGGGTGTACAAGATAGCTCATCGAGTACCCGGATAGTGTTGTCCAACCAAAATTCAGCTCGCTCGGCATCGTCGCTATCCGTAGCTTTAAATTCAGTAGCCCCATGTTTTCGGATTCGGTCAACTGGGGGCTTATTTGACCTTATTTGGTCAGTTACCGGAGGTATTGTAGGTGCGGGGGTAGTATTTGTCGGGAATGGGGGTTGTGGAACAGCGTATTAGTTCGAATGTATTGGTTGAACCAATCATTCATCACGCTATAGAAAGCTTGTCTAGCTTCATCGTTCGGGTTACTCGCATTAGGTTGAGAGTCCACCGGCGCTGTCCCTTGTGCGGGAGCAGGCGCTACACTCTCAAGATCATCAGCTACCGCTCGGTTGGGATCGGGATCCATTACTATAAATAAACACATTTGCAAATGTCAGAAATCACCACACTATCAATTAATCACATAAAATGGCATGTATAGCTAGACCCCAACACATTACGGTAGTCCTAGAATCGACTAAACCGTAGCTCTGATACCACTAAATTGTAACACCCCGAACCCGAGACCGACACCGGAGTCGGACACGAGATGTTAACAAACTTTGAAAAAAATTTTCCAGACACTGCCCAGTCTGAGTACTAGTCGCTTCAAAAATCATATCTTGAGTTTCACAACTCAAAAATCAGTTTTGTGATTTTTCCCTGAAACTAGACTCATGTCCCCACCTATGGATTTTTTCTAGAATTTTTGTTGGGCCAACTAGTACAGTTTATTAGTCAAAGTCTCCCATGTTACAGGGGTCGACTACACTGACCTTTTCCCATTACGACTGGGATATCTCTCTGCACAGAGCTTCAATACTGATGCCGTTTGTTTCTATGGAAACTAGACTCAGAGAGGAATCCATACATATATGGTATGACCCCTAATTATCTCTGGTCAATTTATAGTGAATTTCCAAAGGCGGAACAGTGAATCCAGAAACTGTTCTGGCCCTGTTCCACAAGAACCGGAATATCTCTTTCTGTACTGTTCCTATAATTGTTTCGTTACTTCCATATGAAAGTAGATTCATCAAGGTTTGATTACATAATTTATTCACTATTTAATTCCACTCCTACGAATTTATGTGATTTTTTCAATTCTACACCACCGTTGCTGTCAAAATCTGTTTTCAAGATAAACTTTACCTATTTTGTGGTCACCATGGACCAACTAGGATTTTGCCCTACATAGGTCCACATGTGATCATATTTAGCCATTCCAATGGCTGATCATTAGCCCAACACTTCCATTTCAAACCATAGTCACATCATGAAACCATATATATACATACATACACACAAATGGTCTAATGCCATACTCCACTTTTACAAGCCATTTTCGCATGGCTTTACACACATACATCACAAAAGAACTTAAACAATAGGGGGTAGTCCTATACATGCCATATCCAGAGTTCAACTAAAGGAGTACCAAAAGAGCTTGATAGTGTAGATGACTTCGACTTCGCTGATCCCGAATCCGATAGCTAACGAACAAAATCTATAAAACAGAGAGCCAAAGCAACCGGGTAAGCATTTAAAGCTTAGTAAGTCTCAAGTAATGAAATCGGCTTTGACTACAGTATTACATTCACATAGTTAACTAAATCACTTTATTAACACACATTCTCATACTCATACTTACTTCACACTTCACCCACATAGGTACACAAGGTATCAACCTTTATAAAAGCCGAGAATTCGTTAGCCGATCGCACGAATACCATTTAAAACAAACCGACTTTCCAATGCACATGCAAACATACCTTATCATTCGGGTTGGTCAAGCATAATTATTAAATTAGTTACAGCACAAAATGCTCACATTCAACCCAAGTTTCTTCGGTATTTAACCGAATGCAACCGCAAACACATTTGCCTTCGGGTCTTAGCCCGGACATATCAACTCGCATAATTGCCTTCGGGTCTTAGCCCGGATATATCATCTCGCATAATTGCCTTCGGGTTTTAGCCCGGATATATCATCTCGCATAATTCCTTCGGTTAGCCGATATATATCTCGCATAATGCCTTCGGGTCATAGCCCGGATATATTATCTCGCATAATTGCCTTCGGGTCATAGCCCGGATATATCAACTCGCATAATTGCCTTCGGGTCTTAGCCCGGATATATCAACTCGCATAATTGCCTTCGGGTCATAGCCCGGATATATTCCAATGCTCATGCACACATATATCAATAATCATAACACATCCATATCATTTCTTCGTTACTAAGGCTCAAACACAAAACATTTATTAAATCTTTCAAATTTCGGCTCAATAGCCACACACAAAGAGCATGATTTCAATTGGCTTTATAACATAGTCTCTATGCACATTCGACTATCCGTCATAATATGACTAACCATTTCAATATAATTCAAGTAGGGTCATTACTCGAAGACTTACCTCAAATGTCGTCGAACGACTTCAACGGCTATTCAATTACTTTTTCCTTCCCTTTATCGGATCTAGTTCCCCTTTGCTCTTGAGCTTAAGTTCAACAAAAATTAAAATAGTCATTAATCGACTATTCAAATATTACTTTCCGAATATATTATATATATTGATCCGACTTTCACACACATAGATTATAGCAAGCTTTATATTAATCAATAAATAATTCATCGGCAAACTTTCATTAATGTTTACAACAAAATCACATATTCACTACGAGCTGTTTTCCTGAGCAGTAGTTACTAAATTACTTATAACTGGAGCTACTAAACTCCAAATCACTTGCCGTTAATTTTCCTGAATATAGACTCGTATATCTTCCATCCATAAATTTTTCAGAATTTTAGGCTTGGCCAATCAATACCAGATTTTTCTTAAAGTTTCCCCTATTTCACTGTTTGACTATTCTGACCACTCTTCACTACGAATCCAATTTCTCACTTTACAGAATTCCAAATGTGTTGTATTTAATCTCATTTGAAACTAGACTCATTAAGGAGTCTAAGCATATAAATTTTATCTTATAATCATTTTTGTACAATTTATAATGATTTTCTAAAAACAGAACAGGGAATCCAGCAGTCATTTTGACTCAGCCCATAATACTTCAAATATCTCTAGATCGGTAACTCCTTTGTTTCTATAGTTTCTTTTGTAAGAAAATAGACCCTTGAAGCTTTATGACATAATTCACTCAGCTTCTAATTCAACTCCTACAAATTATGGCGATTTTCGAAATCACCTTACTACTGCTGTCCCAAGTAGAGTACTACAATTCACCATATATCAACCATTCATATAGGTTTCTTCTAAATAATAATACGAACCATTTAGTCAAGCTTAAGGCTGATTCTATTTTGTTCATGTTAAGGTCACACCTCCCTTAAAAGAATCCAGCTTCTTACTTTTGTATATTCTTTAAATTAAACCAATGACTTAACATTATCTATCCGATTTGCTAACATTCCTTGACCGTTTTAATTAGCTACTATTCATTCTTACACATCGATACTATATTTTTTTTCTCCTTAGTTCGCACCCCATAAGCTTTAACTTAACTTTAGCTAGAAATAACATTTACCATCACCTAATATCATCTATGTCTCAATTTCTAATTTTAGCTCTAGGCATTCACCTCTAACCTACTCATCCAGTTAGTACTTTCAACCATCATTTTCAAGTGGCATTAAAACATACTTTTGTATCAAAACCTTTAGCCGAAAATTCAACAAGGGTTTTTTTCTTTCTTTCTTCAAGTTTCGGCAATGGAGGAGTTAAGGATGAGTCACTTTGTTCTCCTCCCACTTCTCATTATATATTCCTCCATACTATAATTCTTAATATCATTATAAATCCTTGTTAATACAAAATTATTTTAATTTTTGATTAGTGGAGCATATTCTTCCTTGGCCGGCCACCATGTTTATCATGGGTAAATTGACATGCAA